>NC_143409.1:14659924-14811439 GCF_052110815.1 Crocodylus siamensis | reverse complement strand
TGCAAGGGCTTTTTGAGGCAACACTGCTGCAGCAGGTGTCTTCTCTGGACATTGTGCTTCCTGCTCCCACTGATAAATGCATCTCACCAGGCCCCAGTCAGTTCTGCATTGCTGACGGTTCCCAAATGTGCCAGTTGCTTTTACAAGCTGCAAATTCCCCCAAGCACAAGCACAGTAAAAGGCAGTATACCTGCTTCTGAGAAACCTGAGCAGCTGCTTCCAGCCCTGCCATCACCCCCTAAGAACCTGCGACCACCCCAATGCAGTTGTACAAGGATGGGGCTCATTATGTCCTCTCCAGAATGACAGCAGCACATGGTGCCTTTCCCTTGGTGTACATTGCAATGAGATTTGCTGAGGCAGCTCTGGGGGAGCCCCCCCATTCTCCCCAACTCAGGAAAACTGCTCACAGGCCTCAGGCAAATGGCATGGGGTTCCAATGTCTTTCTTTGTTGTTAGTTATCTCCATTCTAATGCTGCTAAAAGTGAGTCTCAGTGTGTGTCTACACATACACTTTAATGCGCATTAGTCTAGTTTGATTTGCATTCAAGAATCACAGAAAAAATGTAGGCATTTTTATACATGCTTTGGGATAAAGCACCAGGAACTTTAATTAGTGAACTGTGCTAATTAAAAGCACCCGCATGTCAAGTGTATCAGCATCCCTACGCTGAAAAAATGATGGCGAGGTACTTTGAACTAAAGTTCATCAAATATATTTTATTCCAAAGTACTCTGCAGCCATTTCTTCAGTGCAGAGATGCACAGGGACGCTGATACATGTGACACAGAACGTTGCTGGAGTGCATCAATTTCCATGCTCCAGCAGATTCGATTAATCAGTTTGGCCCATGAGTTTTTTAATTGATTACTTGATTAATCGAGTGTGCTCCAACACGCTGGATTTCAGCAGACTCCACACATGTCTATAGGAGCACAGAGCTTTTTACTTAATACACAGTAAGTGTCACCTTAAAAGCGTGCTCTTTAGTTAATATGTATTAAGCCAGGCTAATGCACATTTTCCTAGTACCTCACAATGGAGGTACTAAATGTAATGTTCATTAACTAAAGCACATTAACGCATGTGTAGACCCAGTGAGGATCATCAGAGTTCAGACACCCACTCAGTGCTGCCTGCAGACCCGTCCCCTCTCTCATGACAGCCTCTTCCCAGAAGGGCAGAATCAGCTGTGTATGTTCTAGGGACTTTGCTCCTAGGGCTACATTCAGTAGACAGGGTTCCTGAGCCCAGGAAGATCCCAGCCCCTTGCACGGTTTATTTTACTGGCCATTAGTGGGAGGAGGTGAGTAGGGCTTTTATGGAGAGCAACTGTTCTCAGGGCTGGACTAATGCATAGGCAGACAAGGCATATACCTAGGGCCCTGAGCTGTGGGAGGGTCTCAGTCCTTCCCTGCATGGTCGCAACACGAATGGCCCCATCTGTCTCTGTTCCCTTCCCTTCCCCGCCCCTCTGCTGGTCTCACTGCTGAGGCGGCTGCTTCCTAGCCACAGCTCCAAGCCCCACTCCCTGCGGGTGGCAACACTCCGGTGGGGAGGGGAGTATCGATCAGCCCAGGACCCAGAAGTTTTTTTTTCCTAGGGCCCACTAAAGGGGTAATCCGTCCCTGACCGTTCTTCATTTATGCTGTGGAAGCCTCCAGGACCAGGCCATGGACTGGCACCCCCTTGTGCTAGGTGCTGTATGAAAGATAGTCCCTGCCCCAAAGAGCTTACAGAATAACTTCTATGAAGTATAAAGCAGCCAGGGAAAGAGAGAGTAGCCTGGCTCATGTGGAAGCGTGTTGGCAAGGGGAAGGAAACTATAAGCTTCCTTCACTACCACCATATCTGTGCTTCAGTTTGTAGGCTAGGACTTGTATAATTAAAAGCAGCTGCTGTTTTTTATGCCAAGAGCGTGTTATTGTCTATATGTGCCATAGGAGTGGTACACTTGCCTGCGTCCACTTATGCAATGGGAGCTGGTGGGCCTGAAGCTCCCCTGCAAATAGCATGGCTGCATGAGCTACAAAGGTGGGATGGATCAGAGGTCAAACCACCCGCTAACAGGGCCTGAGTGGGTCTATATGCCCACCCCAGCTTCAATCCTGACCCCCAGCACCTCATTGTTCTCCTTCTGGGCTCCCCATCATCCACATGCCTGCACACTGAGACGTCACAGATTCATTGCACTCATGCCCAAATCCAGTGCTGGGCCACTGCATCCTGAGGTGGAAGGCGGATGCAGTAAGCCCTCGCAGTCCTTCTCCTCAGGCCGTGAAGCACATGTCTTTGGCCAAAATCTTTAACGGGGTTTTCACTGAGGAGCCTGACTGAATTGGCAGCATGCCTAGGAAACCAGGCCGAGGGGCTCTCTATCCCTCCAACATGGTTAGGGCCTCACTGTTTCGCCAGAGAAACAGAGGCATGAGTTCCCTCCCCCGCCCCTGAAAATACCGGACAGGAATCCCCGGGCAGCAACAGCCTTGTTTATGACCCCTCCCTGCCCCCCCCCTTTTTGCTCCCTGCTGCTTGAGCACGGAGTTCCCATTATGGAAGCAGAGGCCAAAGGATAATGACTTTTCCACTGGCATGATAGTCTCACCTTGCTGCACTGCCCAGCGTTCCCACCTTATCAAGCTGCAGATCAGCGCAGAGCCCAGTCAGAGCCTGCATGCTCCGGTGGCTCCTCTGCACTCAGGGGCTGACCCCCTTCCCCACTCTCACCTCCTAGGACCTTGAGTGGGCATTACAAAGCAGCCACTCTGTAGGGGAACAGTGCTACTAGAGCAGTGATTCTCAGCCTTTTTAGACTTGAGGCACCCCTTGGAAAATGCCAGCTTTTAGTTTTCATTTATTTAACTACAGAAAAATACTACAGCAATTCTTCTGTTGCAAAGCACTCAGAAAGACCATGGCAGGTCAGAGTGTTTCTGATACTATAGATTCCTATTTGAAATCTTCGGGTTTATCTTGTGAATCATATTTGCATGCCTAACAGTGCTAACATTATATCGCACCCTTCGAAGGATCTCAACACAGCCCAGGGTGCTGCAGCACCTCATTGGGAATCACCGTGCTAGAGGGGCTAGCATAGGGGATGGCATTGCTAACCACTTGAGCTCCATTTAATATGTGGTATACCATGCTGAAAGGGAGAAAATGCCCAGAACAGTCTGGGGCGGTAACAAGGAGCTTTATAGAGCACTTTAAAATCCATGCATTCTCTGCCATAAGCCCTCTTACTATGTAGGACCCAAAAGGCCATTTCACTGATGGGACCTGGCATTGCAGCCTATCTGGGTCAAGGTAAAACAGCCTCCAGGAAATGACTATTGAAGTGCCAAGGATTTGATTCTAGAACAGATAGAGCTGGGGCTTGGGGAAGTGTGTGAGGAAGGCCACTACCTCTTTAAAGGCCACTTGTTGCAGCCACAACAAGGTGGGTGTGCCAAAGGAGGCACCTGCCCTACCCTAATCCTGGGCTATTTAAACTAGAGGAGGCTACTGAGCCAGAGCAGGAGTCTGGAAGTTGGGTGGATTGGTGAAGGCAGCGGTCAGTGTTTTGGGTAACTCCAGACCTGATTCTGCTGCTGGAAGCTGCTCCTTGTTGAAGCCCTGAGGCAGTGCTTTGTAAAGTGCGATGAGATGGCTCATTCTGTGCCTGCTCTAACCTGGGGGTGCTCTTGTCTGTTTGAATTGTTGATCCCATCTCTCTCTCTTTTCCTGTGTGTACAAGAGTCGTCTTGTTCCTACGGATGTGGGGGGGACAACAGGACAGGGGTTGGAAGCTCAGTGTGGTGCATACTGAGGAAAAAGGCAGGGCGCAGCTACAAATCTATGCCTTAAATCCTAGACCCACTACTCAGAAACTTGTCTCTGATCACAGAGGGAGCCTGTCTCTCTGAATGAGAGCATCACCTCTTGTACCTCCTAGAAACTGGGATTCCTGCCCATTGGTGTTTAATCTCAGAACATCTGCACTGATGCTGATGCCTCACAAGTACTTGATTCGATCGGTTGGTGTCTGCCTCAGGGTGGTGACCATTCTGTAGCGCTGTCTGTCTGCCACATCCTTCCGTATACATAAAGAAATCCAGTGGTCCCAGCAGCTAGATCACTGGGAGTATTTCATCTTATGGAGACACGGTGAAGTGATGCACCTAGTGGTAGGTAGGGCTCAGACTTGGGGACCTTATTCTGAGTACCCTGCTGTTATCAGTAGACAAGTTGTCTCTGTGCACCCTCTACTGCCATGGATCCATTCTTCTCCTCCCCAGTGCCTGTCTCACATGAATATATTACCTGTTTGCTCCCCACTGACTCTCTTTGAGCAGGTAATAGCTTCCTTAACAGGAGGCAGATGGGAGGGTTCCCATGGCACATATGTTTCCCCTGGTGAGAAGAGATGTACCTTTGTTATCAAAAAAGCTGATGAAGAAATCTAGGCAATAGCCATGTTGGTCTGAGCACAAAAGGCAGGTGAATTCTTTGGGTAGAGGTGATTTCTTTTATTTAGACCAACTAATTTTACTTGGTCTAATAAAAGACATCACCTCTACCCAAAGGCTTTATCTGCCTGATGAAGGAAAGCACTTTTGTTTTATCCCACTAGAGGGGCCTTGCACAGCCCATGTGTCCAGGCTGTGCAGCCAGGTTGTAACATGGCTCCGTGAGGAAGGAGTATGTTCGGACCCACCAACTTCCCCAAAGCAAATCTGGCAGCAGAAGAAAATAGGGGGTTAAGTTATGAAGGGGAGAAGGGCTGGGTTTTCCACGTCTGGTGGGGCAAGTAGCAATCCTAGCACGAGGATCTCATTTCCTTATTTCATTGACATAGTTGGAGTCTCTCTAGCGTATTCTGGGGGTAATGTTTGGGAGTTCAGCTCCTACCCGAAGCTGTGTCTCCGCTTGTTTCCTGTGGTGGTTTGTTCAGGTGTTCTGGTCCACTCGGGCTATGCAGGAGCATGGCTGCAACCAGAATCTTTCTTCCCTTAAAAAAAAAAATTATGTTCCAAGTCAAATCAGCCAAATCAATTCCAAATCCGTGAGTCATTCAAGAACAAATTGTAGCCCTGCTGCTGGCAAATATCCTCCACCCCCACCTGGGGCTTTAGATGCTTCCAAATCCTTTGGCAGGCATCCTACATGTGGGCCCAAACCTGAAAGCTTGGGGTTCAGATACCCCCAAGTTTGGTTTGCTCTCAGTCAGATGGACGCAGGAACAGGCTAGGGAGTAGTCTCCCATTTCCATAAAGTTGTAGCCAAGATCCTCCCACTGGAAGCTGGCCATTGGGAAGCTAACTATGGAGGCTGTCATAGGGAGACCTGTCTGTAAGCAAACAAGGGTGCAACCCTCCACTATACAGTGCCATTTTAAGTGCATTACCTCAGTCAGAGTATTTCTGCTGTCACCACTGTAGTTATGGTATTTCCCCTGCCAGGTAATTTGGAAAACCACCTTTATGGTGCAACCAGAATCTTAAGAAGACAAGTAAGGGCAGGGATCACAGATGCTGCACCACCTCCCTGCAGGGAGTCTCAGGGAGGCTAAGCTAAGCTGGTCCTTTGGGGTAAGTATGTGACCTTCTGTGAAGCCAAGCAAGGACATGAGCATTATCTCCAGGCAGGCTGCGAGATGAGGCGAGGCAGATGCTACTTGCTGTGGGTTCTTGAGGGTTGGTCAGCTCCCAGGCTGGCTAAACAAACTCCCTGCCACAGGAAAGGGCAGGTTGTAACCAGTGCCTGTTGCTGAAGTATACACCTGCCTGCAGTAAGGGTACAAACAACCACTATCACAAACAGCCACTATCAGCTACAGCCACAACACAAATATGGGGGAAAACACTGCGTTCTGACTGCTGGGCCAATCCCACTGGTGGAGCCACACCAAGCCATGGTCACTGCTGGTGCCCCTGATGCCAAGATCTCTGCAGCAGGATGGTGAAGAAGCTGGGGCAGAGCCTGGAAACCTGTTAGCAAATGATCTGAGAAGGGATGTAGCACAGGGTTTCAGCTAAACCAGATTGGCCTTATTTGCCCAGACCCTACCTCTTTCAGCGAGCAGAAGCACAAATGAATTCCTCTGGAGCCAGTAGACAAAGTGGCTCTGATGAGTCTCATTCTGGGGTCAGGGGCTTAAGGCATGATCTGACACTTCAAGGGATGGGAAGGGGCTATGAGCCTTTGCTTGAATGCAAGTTTGTGGATTGTCCTGCCCCCTGATTGCTATTCTTCCCCCAATTCTTTGACCTTCCCACTCTACAGGGCTGTTACCCTTGCAGCCTCCCCTGGTCCCTCCTAGAGAGGTGTTCAGCCTGCCAGGCTGGTGAGTGAGCTGGGAATGGACAGTGATTTGGTGGGGATTTTACTTTAGCATCAGTCCTTTTCCGTGTAGAAACCACATCTCCCTGACTGAGAAAATGCCATTCAGACCAGACCTTCTCCTTAGTCTGCAGAGAGTATGAAGGAGTTTCCTCTGGATAACTCAGCTATCAGGCAGCCACTGCTCAAGGGTGATTGATTGAGCTAGACCATCTCATATGAGGTCCTGGGTGCAAGCAGCTAAAGGAAGTGTCCAGGCTAAATCTGCTTAGCCCCACTACCACCACCAGCAGCTCTGGGAAAACTTCATGGTTATGTTAAAACTTCCCAAGCTTAACATTTCAGCTTTCTGATTCTAAGGCTTTCAACAGAAAGTTAAAAAAAAGCTGCAGTCAAAATAGATGTTGTGTGCTCAGTGGAAAAATAGGTTTTTGGCTAAATGAACATTCACAACGAAACTTTCATGTGCAGAGGTGCTAGCAGGAGTGGTTTACAGCCCTAGCCCTGATGGCCTCTCTCCCAACAGCTAAATGGGAGACCTGATCTCTCTTGTACAGAGCACAGGCCAAACAACTTAGGTGTGGGGCAGGTGAAATGCAGTTTGTTTCCTCAAAGAAGCTTGGTTCAGATGCAGTTTTTTGCTGGCTCTAGGGTTGTGTTCTGTTGCCCTGCAGCCATGTTCTGGTCACCAGCTGCCCTGGTTTCAGATAGCTCTCAAATATACTTTTGTATTGACTGATGGGTCCCTTAACTCTCATTTCAGCTCCTCACAGTCATGCACCAAAGTTCTCTGGGCCTCCAAATCGTCCAAAAGGTCCCTGTCCTGCTGGCTTCCTGAGCTGCCAATGACACAGGCTGACTGTCTGGCCATCCGGCCGCTTCCTACCCTGGTGCCTGGAGTTTCTGTTGGTTGTCACTTAAGAAGAGAGCAAGTGTGAAATAACAACAGATCAATCAGTGCAGAAACCACAGTGCAATCTGCCCAGCCTTCAGACCCAGAATTAAACAACATCAGCAGTTCCTATGCCAGCCTTGAAAACTTGGACTGGTTGCTGATCCTTCCTGTCCAGAGCTGGCTGTATACAGCAGGGTGGCTGCCACATTAGGAGTTTGCAAAGCACAGAGGGAAGGAGCAACAATCCTACTTACAAGCCTGCTTGGCTTGGTCTCTTTTATGAGACACACTTCAGTACTGTACAGTAACAATCCCACATGCTACTTGGAGCTGTTGTGTTGAGACAACAGTTTACAGCAGGGGTGTCCAACTCATTTGGCCTGCAGGCCAGATTGGCAATATGGGGCTTCTTGTGGTGCAATGGCTGACTGGTGCTGTGCTCGAAGCCAGGGAGTGAACGCATTATCAGTTGCCTCCCTTTTCCACTGCTGCCCAATGTAGTCACCACTGATGACCAATGATATTTCCTGAATGTAGCTATTGGCAAGGGAGCAGGAGGTGCCAGGAGCATGGAGTTCACCCCGAGTTCTGCAGTTGCACCACTGTAGCAGCTCTGGCAAGCCCCACAGGCTGCGATTTAACAACTTGTGCCCATCAGTTGGAGAGCCCTGCTGTACAGTCACAGTAGCATATGAGAATGGCTCTGCAGCCCCATAAAGAGTGCTGACACTGTCTGACGAGGTTGCTTCAAATGTGTGGTGTTATCAAGTCCATGCATCATGTTAAAAGTCTAGACACCACCTAGGTCAATGTGGTATATAGTTGTCCTTTATTTTGAAGACTTGTCACTAAGTTGAGCAGCAATGCAAAGAATTCATATCAGTTACCCCTGTTGTGTAAGTAAGCTGAGATATCAGATGACACTATGTTGTGTTTTCTCAGTCAGACCTGCTGTGTTTAATTATTTCCTTGTCAGGTATCTAAAAGGGTTTGACTGTTATTCTAAGGCACAGAGTAATAAGGGGAGGAAAAGAGGAGTTCTGCTAGAACCTGGGAGCAACCAAACAGGAGGAAAATTAGTATGAGGTTTATGGTAGTTATTTAAATTTAATAAAGTAAAGGAAGCCCCACGGAGAGTGGCCTTTGTGTGATACCTTGAGTACAAGGTAGGAACATGGCCTCAGCAGAAGGGTGGAAGCTATAGTGTTAGGTGACTTGCTCAGATGTGTCATTCAGTGGGGACCCAAAGGAGCAAGGGGGCAGGGGGAAAAAATGGGCAGGGGAAAGCAGTGATAGGGGCTCAGTTAGAAATGTATGTGTGTTGGTTCCACCTCCCCGTAGATGCCCTTTCTGCAGGCAGCCTCTATGAGACTCGTGTATGTCTGTGCAATGCATATTTCATGGCGCTGGCATCTGTACTTTCTCCTGGGACTGTTCATGAGACGGTCCCACAGGCTTCCTTTTCCAAGAGAGAGGTTGGTACATGCAGTTGGTGCAGTGACTAAGGGCATTTCGGTGGAGCAAAGGCCAGTGCAGGTGTGGCTCCACAGTTCAGCTTCTCCCCAGCATTTTGTGCATGTTCCTAGTTGTCTGCCAAACCTTTCTACAGCCAAGAGGGCGTAATGCAGGGAGCAGTGAAGGTCTGGACAGCTTCTCACTCACTCTGGGACTGTGCAGTGAACTGTAAGAACTTGCCCTTGAGCACACCCTGCCCTCACCCCTCCCTCTCTCATTTGCTGCACCAAACCCAGAACTGTGGTGATGTAACTGCTCTGGCATCACTTCCTTGTGGCTGTTTTTGAGATCCTGGCCTCCAAAGTGCTTGAGAGCACCCCCTTGGGGTTCCTGGAGTTGCTGCTGAAGTTTGGGTTTGAGGCATGCAGGCAGGCAGGTACTGTCTGTGGTGTCCTCCTGTGACATGTTAAATGGTGAGAAACCTGCTTCAGAGGCAGAGTTTGGAACGACAGGTCATCTCCAGAGCCCAGGCCCAGCTGCCTCCGAGCTGCTTTCCCCCACTTCCCTTATGGCCATGAGGCTGCTAAATCCAGATCAGTGCAGTATATTTGTAGCCCTTTGGTTTGGCGTGCCACATTCTCACCCATCTCAGTGTTAGCAAGGTCAAGCTCATACCCATCACTCTCTGTCACCCTCTTCCTCCTGGGGGCTGTTCTGCTTGGGAGTCTACAGTTTCACTGGGAGGCTGAAGATCTACAAGTCAGCTTTTCTGCCGCCAGAACAGCATGACCTACATCAGATAAAAGAAGTATTCCCTGGCTTCAGCCTCAACGAGGGCAGCCCTCTGAGAGCCTTTGGTACATTGCAAAAGCTTTTTTTTTTTCCTTCTGTGTTTTTGCACCGGTCCTGGAAGCACGCAATACCAGGTCAATGCATGGAGTGGATGGAGCAAGCTCCGCTTCCACGACCCAACACCAAAAAGAATCTGCTCAATATAAACCTCCGATGGAGGACATATCAGAGATGATCACCTGCCCTGGGGAGCCCGCCTACGTCATCACGCTGCTTCCCCTGCCAGGTAAGTATACGTGGTCACCATGCTTCCCCTGCCAGAAGCTCTTCACTGAGTTGAACTGGGTGGGGAAGGATTAATACTATGCAGCACCACGAAAGGCATCCAGTTCTAGGAAAGGATCAATTACCCAATGAGAATTCAACCCTCAACACAAAGGTGGGGCAGATTTCACCTGCCCTTCCCTGCCTTTGTTCCTGTCCCCACAATGGGGAGGGTCTTGTAACTAGGCTGCCTGCCCTATGGTGAGTCACAGAACCTGTGGGAAGGGAGCGTCTGGCAAGGAAACCAGGCAACTGGGAAGCCAGTGCTGTGCTGGGCACAGGCCAGTGTAATCTGAAAGGTCATCCCTGCTCCCTTTGGAGGGATACTGGCTTTTCAGGGTGGGGGCAGAGAAGGGGGAGGAGGAAAGTGAGGCAAATCCTTTCTGAAAAGGCAAAGACCAGGTGTGGTTGGTGAGTGGGACATGCTGTATGGAATCAATACAGAGGGAGGCAATGCTGTGTAATGATTAGGGCAGAAGGGCCAGAAATCAGGACACAAGGGTTGTGTTCCTGCCCCTAGGACAGTGGTTCTCAACGATTTAAGACCTGAGCCCCCGCTTGGAAAATGCCAGCTCTTCCCTTGTTGACCACAGAAAAATAATACAGCAGATTTTCTGTTGCAAATAACTCAAAAAGCCCGCAGTTGATCAGAATATTTTTAACGCTATGATGGGTACCTATTTGAAGCCTCTGGGTTCATCTTGTGAATCATGCTTGCATGCCTACTAGTATTGTGTGGCACCCATATCATCCTTGAAGGGATCTCAAGGACACAGCACCCCGGTTGAGAATCGCGGCTGTAGGAAATGAATGGGGTCTAGTGGCTGGGGCAGCGGGCTGGAAGTCAGGGTGCCTGGGTTCTTCTCTGGGAGGGCATTGGGTCTAGGCTGGGGCAGGAGGACAGGAGTGAGGACTGAAGGGATCTCTTCCCAACTGTGATGCATGGCATAACCCTTTTGCTTGATGCCTCAGTTTTTATATCTGCAGAGCAGGGATCTGAGTTTGACAGCATGTCCTGAGCAGAGTGGTGAGAAGGTACTAGAGATGTGCCCCTCCTCCTCCCTTCTCATGGCTGGAAGGAGAGAGAGTTCTAGTCAATTAAACCTGCTACAAAAAAAAAAAATTGATCCCGCCCTGGGGGACTGGAAGTGGGCAACTCCCCAAGACACACCTCACACCTCCAGCTTTATATAAACCAGCTGAGCTTCCCCAGGGACCAGGGCTCATATTCTCTGTTCCCACTGTCTGGACTCTGTCCAGACCCAGTGGGCTCCCTCCACTGGGAGCTGAGCTGCCCTGCCATGGCAAAGAACACAAATCTGCGTTGGCGGCTGCCTCTCATCTGCCTCCTCTGGGAGGTTGCCATGATTATCCTTTTTGGGGTGTTTGTGCGCTTCACTCCAGAAGCCAGTGCACGCTGGGAGGAGGAGGAGAAGAAACAAAATAACATCACCAGCGACATAGAGAATGATTTCTACTACAGGTATCCATGTGAGTACCCAGCCCGCAAATGCTACCCTCATGTGCAGGCCATTGGCCGAGACCAGAGAGATAGAAGCCACTGAAGGTTTGGGGGTCAGTTGGAGTATTGTGTCCAGTTTTGGGTGCCACACTTTAAGAGAGATGTGGATAACCTGGAGAGAGAGAAGGGCCATTCGTATGGGTAAGGGCTTGCAGGGCCAAGCCCTACAAGGAGAGACTAGGGCACCTGGACTTCTTCAGCCTCCACAAGAGAAGGTTGAGAGGCAACCTTGTGGCTGCCTATAATTCATCATGGGGACACAGGAGGGAATTGGTGAGGCTCTACTCACCAAGGCGCCCCTGGGGGTCACAAGAAATAAAGGCCATAAGCTAGCAGAGAGCAGATTTAAACTGGACATTAGGAAGAACTTCTTCACAGAGTGGCCAAAATCTGGAATGGGTTCCCAAGGGAGGTGGGGCTCTCCCCTACCCTGGGGGTCTTCAAGAGGAGGTTTTATAGGCATCTTGCTGGGGTCATCTAAACCCAGCACTCTCTCCTGCCTATGCAGGGGGTCAGACTCGATGATCTATTGAAGTCCCTTCTGACCCTAATGTCTATGAATCTATGAATGTCTGAGATAAGTGGACCCAGCCAGAGGCAGGGACTGCACAGGCATCCCCCTGCCTCCCACAGGTCTGCTTATGTACCTCAGTCCCACTCTATATTAGCTCCTGCTACTGCATTCCTGAGCAATTCATTTGCCCTGCATCCTCCCACGTCCCATCCTCCCACGTACCTCATACCCCAGAGACCCCTCTGCTATCCCATCATAGCCCTCCCAATGTACCTAAGTTCTGATTTATAGCCCTACCTGGTATCCCAGTCCTGGGCTTCCCACCAGCAGGCATTAAACCTTCTGTAGGGAGAGGGTACCTAAGTCATGCTGGTTGGCGTTATAGTTTGGATACAACTTCAGGGTGGAGAGGTGGAACTCCTTTCACACTCACATACATCTGTTTTGCTACAAACATGGGGGCATGGGGGCAGAAACAGTAGGGCTGGGAACAGTTGGGAACATTATCCTGCAGGCTTCTAGCCCTTGGATCCTGCCCTGGGGTACCCTGGTAAACTGGTGGAGGCCATCAGGGAAGCTCACTGCCTATCTAGTTAAAACCAATGTGCGGGAAAGAAAGTGAAACAGTAGAAGAATCGATTGTGACTGCTGTTTATATTGTAGGAGAGATAGGGTGTGTTTACACATGCTATTATTGTGGCTCAATAAACTTCAACACAGTTTGCATTAGAGTTTATTGCTCCTGGGTGCTGCGTTTGCATATGTGCCAGGGACCGCAGCACAATGAGCTGGAACAGAGCAGCCCTGGCTGGCAGGGGGTCCCAGGGATCAGCCTGCTGGCCCAAAGCTGCTCTGACTCAGCTGAACGTGCTACAAAGGGTTGGGATGGAGCATGAGGGTGCTTCATTGCGGGACTAGCCAGCAGTTATCCTTTGCTCTGAAGCACCCTCATGCCGAGCCAGCCCCATCAACATCTATATGTGCATTGCAGCAGAGTAAAATAACTCTGCCATAAGAAAGTACTTGTGTCTAGCACTACTATCCTATGGTGGAGTTAATTAGTTTTCTCTGTCCTGATAGAACTGCACGTTTAGACGGTGACATTTTACTGCAGAGCTAATTAGTCAGCTCCACACTAAACATCTTGTGTAGTTGCTCACACTGTATAGATATTCAGGCCTGTTGGCTCCAGATTTTGGTTCTAGTAAGACATGCACTGGAGACACATAAACTATCCTTCACTCCAGAGGTGAATGCATTGCCTTAATGTCCTAATGGATGTAGTCTGAGATGACGTAGGTCATGCCAGGGGAGGAAGAGTGGCGGTGGGCAGCATGTTTCCAAGCTGTTCATACCCTTCTTAGGATACAGCACACCATTGTACTCCAGATCTTACTTTTCAAAATCCCACAACCGCTTCAAAAGGAAAGTTGGAGTGATCTCCCTGTCTCTGGAATCAGTTCCCTCCCACCTGTCAGAGATGATTCACTTTTTTTTTTTTAAAGGAAAATTTCTTGTGTCCCAAGTCAAATCAGCCAAATCAATTCCAAATCCATGTGAATCATTCGAGAACCATATATGTCCCTGCTACTGGCAAGCACCCTCCACCCTTGCCTGGGGTTCAGATACTTCCAAATCCTTTGGTAGGCATCCTAAGTGCAGGCCCAAACCCAGAGGCTTGGGTTCGATTGCCCCTGAATTTCACTTGCCCTCAGCTGTATGGCTGCAGAAGCAAGCTGGGAAGGAGTCTCTCGTTTCCATACAGGCATCATATAGCTGAGATCTTCCCACTGGAAGTGAAAGTGGGAAGCTAATTATGCATTACCTTGCTGAGAGTATTACCCCTGCCACATTTGTGGTTTTCCTCTGCCAGTACGAAAACCACCTTGGTGGTCAAGAGATGACTCTCTCTCTGTCTCTCTCTCTCGCTCTCTGTATGTATATATGTATGTATCCTCCATCACAAAGCTTTCATCACACAAGAACTGCACATGAATTACAATAAACACACCCATTCCCCTGGGGCCCTGCGCACCCATCCACTACCCTTCCCTAATTCAGTTGCAGTCCCTTGGTCCAAAAAAACCCTTTTAGGGTTTAAAATCTCAGTTCATTCCCTGTCCTTTTTGTTGTTGATATCACTGCCACTGCTGCTGATCCTGTCACAGACTTCCTCAGTATCATCAGGTCACATACTCCTAAAGAGCAGAGCTCTCCTCCGGGCAGGGTTGGATAATACCAAAACAAAGGGTGTAAACCCTCTTACATGCTTTTCAGGCACTAATTGCTGAGCTCCACACCAGCAATATACTCCTTTTTCTCTCCAGGAAGAGGATCTCAGTGATTCCAGAATCCTGATGGCATCTGTTTGCTGCCTTCTCTCTTAGGCTGGGATCAGAGAAAAGACTTCTGTTTATAGAGAGAAACAAACACCTGGATTCTCTGCCCTCTTTCTCCACATTCAGCACCCCTGTGCCACATAGGTCCTGCATGAAGACAGGCTCAGAAGCAGCTCGCTAACCTGCAGACGAGACTCCCGTACTCTGTATGTTCATAGGGACGGCTTGGCAGCTTGCAAGATGGTGGGCTGGGGTGGGGAATGTAAAAATAACACCAGATCTTCCCTTCCCAGCCACAACTGCCTTTTATCCCTCCGGTAGGAGGAGTCACCCTCTCCGTCCCCCAGCCCCCCCAAGCTTTCAGGAGCACCCTCTGCCACTGGCCCCATGACAGGTATTTTTCTCAGAAAGTAGTACAATAAGAAGCTTAAGGGAGAGGCCAGCATTCTTGGCAAGCAGCAGCCAGCATCTGATACCAGATACCCACAAAGTTGGTGCCACAAGGAAGTTGTATCCCATCCAGGGGTGAATAAAAGATGTGCACACAGGCTGCTTCATGCAGGGCAGAAAGACAGATTAAGGGAGGTGACTGACCAGGGCCTGAGAGAGGGCGATTGTATCTCAGATGTGATATATGACTCACATGTGAGCTGTTTCTCCCACCTCCCCAGGCCCTCCCCAGTCACTCAGGCAGGCGGGAGGAATTGGGGAGGGGGTTGTGTCTTTGTATTTAGCACCTTCACTGGAGCTTTCAGAACAAATGCTTCATTTGCTGAAATGCAAGTGCTAGCTACAAGAATGGGTCAGTCTCAGCAGCAGGGGAAGCAGCGTGACCACGTAGGTGGGTTCCCCAGGGCAGGTGATTGTCTCTGATATGTCCTCCATCGGAGGTCTATATTGAGCAGGTTCTTTTTGGTGTTGGGTGGTGGAACCGGAGCTTGCTCCATCCACTCCATGCATTGACCTGGTATTGCGTGCTTCTAGGACTGGTGCAAAAAAACAGGGGAAAAAAAAAGAAAAAAACAAAAAGCATCCGCAAACGGTGTCTGTTCGGAAGCAGCAGGCAGCTCACTCAGCAGATTCTGGCTAATTAAACAGCTGGGGACTAGCACACACCACAACCACTCAATGTACCAAGCCATTGTAGTCTATGGGAACTCGAGCTGTTTCACTCCTGCCAGTATGTATTCTGGCTTATTAACCCTCTAGGTGCTAGTATAAAATTTTGAGCAGTTGCATAAGTGGGCATCCCAGGCTGAGTGCAACTGAAAATCTGATAAGCTGTTGGGGGTGGAAAACCAGAGTGAGGGCAGGAAAGGTGTGAGATTGGGTAATCATCTATTCAAAATGCAAAGGCAGGGAACATTTGTGCCAGAGTTTATTGTGTCACATTAATATGCACGTGTAGATGGGCCCATAGAGAGGTCAGGCTGGAAGGGACCTCCAGAGGTCATCTCATCCAACCTCCTGCCCAAGGCAGGACGATTCCTATCCAAACCATCCCATACAATCCATAATCTAAACTCTACATAAGACTACCCTCAACCCTGGCACAACATAGACCTGACACCTTAACCTGCCACAGGTAAAATAGGGGAACCATGGCAGTCAACATCCTGCTTCTATAAAATGTTGTCAGTATACACTCAAGAGATCCATGTCCCCTGCTACAGAGGAAGGCAAAATTCCCCACAGTCACTATCAATCTGACCCGGGGGTAAAATTCCTTCCTGACCCAAAATATGGCGATCCATCAGTCCCTGAGTGAAGGGCCAAGACCCCCTAGCCAGGAACCTCCAGCTTGGGTCCCAGCAGGAGCATTAGCACACCCAGTCAAAGTCCCCAGCATTGGTTGTAGCCACCACCTAATGCCTCTGAGGGAGGCTTAAAAACATCCTGAAACATGTCGTAGAAAAGATGGAAGGGGGCAACTAGCAAAGCCCAAAAGCATGGGCGAAGGTCTCAGCTGTTCTGAATTTAGCTGGCATTCAAGGATGGTGGAGTGGAGTGAGGCAGAAGACAGGGCAGATTGAACCTTATAGATTAACTGAATCAGAGATGTATAGCAGAAGTTTTTGTGAAGTTAAGCTCAGTTCATCAAGTACTGTGGGGGTGAGACATCCTCATCCTCCGTGAACCCCAGCACTAGGTGCATGAGGCCAGTTTCCTGTGAGGTCCCACCTAGTTGTGTCCCAGGGAAGAATGTGGCAAATACCATCCAGCAAGCGTGCCCCATGCTGTGATATGGCCAGTGGTGGTAGAGCTTCAGGGGAGGTAGCTAAAAGTGGGGGTATACAGCTCGTTGGGGAAGAGTGAGAAGGAACCGTGGAACTGGACACTGACTTCCAAGTACTGCAGACAGCAGTCACTCAGCAAAGGGAGAACTCAGACCTCCTATAGCCCAGACAGCTGTGTTAGGAGTTGGGAAAAAAAGAGATGTGGTACATGGAGGGCAGAGGCAGACATGTGCAGGTGCATGCCTAAAAGGACCAGCAGTAACATGGGTAACCAAAAGAAGCAAACTCCTGCTAGTTCCAGCAGTAGGAAATCCCACTGGGAGGACACAGAGTACAGCGAGGGGCCAGGACAGCAGGTCACTCCATCTCAGAGAAGGAGGAGCCATCCTGCATTACATAGCACAAGACCAGCGGGACAGCCAGCCACAATGCCCTTTCTCCTGACGATGAGGTTGGCATCTAAGCAAATGGATGTGAGGGGACCTGAGGCACCCGGACATATCCCCTGGGAAGCCAGAACGTTGCAGTGTGAGATACTGTTAGATAATGTGAGCACCACAGGGTTTCCATATGTTGCAGCGGGGTAGGATTAAGTTCCCCAACATCCAAAATCCCAGCCTTCTGCCATTGTCAACTGCAGGAAGCTTGTTCTCAGCTCCATGGTATCTCTGCCTCCTGGAGCTGTTCAGCTTCTGCCCAGGGGATGGTTCAGTACATACCCTATATCTACCCTGTCTTCTGCAGGACAATTTACTGCAATTTTTTTCTTTATACCTGCAGGAAATGTAGTGACCTCTGCAGTTAACCTGGGAGCTTCCAGAAATCAGTCCCAACAGGCTCAAGCTACAGAAGTGCTCTCAGAGTACTGTTTCCTCCCTAGGTTGTGTTCTTCCACCTCTCCAAGAGCACACACAGGGTCTCACTAAGTTAATGGGAGCTGTAAACTCAATGCTCCATACATCTCCACCATTTCTCAAGGGCACCACTCTCACTCCATGTCCACCAAACCTCAAAGGGAGACAAGGAAACCATGCTGAGGACAAAATCCCATGACCACAGCCCTTAACAACACCAGAAACAAATCTCCAATGTAGGTGTGGGGCTCAGAACAGTTTTGCTCCCTCAAGTCGGGGTATGGCATGTGCAGTGTGGGAACAGGTGGACGGGTTGTACTCAAAAACAGCTGCCCCCCAGGAGTACTAGGGAAGCAAACAGACATACCCAGAGTGTTGAGTGGTGAGCAAGTGCCCGCTAGGAAATGAGTGAATGGCTGAGACTGTTCAATTCACTTCAGCAGGTTAATAAACTGGATTTGGCCTGAAGGTGAAGGCTAGGGCACTGACTATCACTTTCTGGCCTCACCTTGTCTCAGGATAGGCAATACTTCCCATTCTCAGATGAAAGGATCTAGCTTCCCGGGGGAAAAACTGATCCGCACCCAATGACTGAGTACTTCCTGCCTCCCAGCAACTTGCCAATGTGTCTGGAACATTTCCTCATGTTTCTGCAGGGATTATTCAATAAGCAAAAACTCTTATGGCTTTCATTATGATTGACAAACCCAGCTGGCTGGCATTGCTCCATAGTACCTGTCATGCTACTTAGTTGTGGTTTAGAAAAGTCTGTTCATTGAGGGATGATTGTTTCTAAGACCGCATCAGGGACTGAGTCACTATTCTACAGTACACAGAATATTTCCTTTACAAATACAGTGTACTATAGTTAAAGCAAGGGTACTTATAAGAACAGTCCAGATTTGTCAAAGTATTAGGCTTTTCAGAAGAGGATTTACTCACAAAAGCCTTCAGATCAACTGGATGCCCTGTTAGTCTGAGGCTATGTCTGCTCTGAGCTATTTGTTAATCTCTTCCTGGCAATGATGGGAAAACTAGTGGGGATTGAGCACTGGCATTTTTACCATGGTGCTGTCAGACCTTAACTGGAGCAGGTTGAAGTGGTCAGAACATCAAGGAATCATTTATACAAATGCCCCTGTCACTGCCAGTGCCCATGGAAGTGACCTTGGCTGTGTAACAGTGGAAGGTATTAACAGGATAGGAGCAAGCAGAGGGTGAACATGCCTGGGAAACCGAATCTCTCTCTTGTCCCTTCATGGTAGTTATGAAACCTGAGCCTGGAGAAGCAGATTCTGAGGATGTAACTATTCTGAGGAAGTCTGTACCCTGAGCTGTCTATTCAGTCCTGTTTAGCAGCACAAAAACAATCTTTAATTTAAAATCAGATGGTGACATTCCCTGGAGGGCAAATCATCTGCTCTCAGGGGGAGTGAGAAGAAAGATTCTTCAGCCTAGACAGAATTCCCAAAGCCCAAACACGTCCTGTCAATAACCAGTCCTGGTTGCTTAATGACAAAGAGGTACTTACCTCCCACAGAACCCAAGTTCTTAAACAGCAAAGTAATGTAGACTTCATGGCATCACTGCTCCTGCTGTGCCCGCAGGAGACACAGACACGTTGTTCTTCCCTAATGCAAACAAAGTACAAAGCTCTTTGCTTGTGAGACCTTTCGGGCAAGGAAAGGTTTACTTGCATGTTCCAGCCTGTGTTCATACGGTATCTGACCCATGACTGGGTTTCCCAGCTATGGCAAATAATTATCTCCTCTCAATAACACAGTCTCTGAATTGGGAGTCTTGTGCCTAGATGACTCAGGGAGGCCCCTTCCAGCTCTACTTCTCTATGATTCTATGATTTTTGCCATATTATTGCTTGAGATCTTGATTTTGGTACATATTATTTTCTCCAAAATGGAAAATGTCTGTTGATCTGTTATTGAATTGGCAGCAGGCCTTCTGATATCATAATTAATGTGTGTGTTGGAGAAAAAGTGTAGCTAACTAGCTAGAGCAGAAATTGGTGCATCTTTGTCATAAAACTGGGTGCTTGCAGCTGGATACTTCAGATGTACATGGATTGGACTGTCAGTTGGTGAAAACGGGCAGAGTTGTGTTGAAGAGAAAGGAAATATACTGGTTTTACCACCTGCAGCTCTGGGCACCTTACTCATTTTGATGACATTATATTTTCTTTCAAGACAAAAAGGAAAACTCCACAATCTGGCACCATGTGATAAGGCTTCACCCAGTCATCCTTCCCCAGGCACCTGGACAAAGCTTGTAAAGTGCTCAAGGACCAAAGCAGAAGTCCTGCAGAGCTATGCCTTATTCAAGACCTGATCCAACTCCCACTGAAGGCAATGGAAAGAAGCCCACTGATCTCAGTGGGAGCTGACTTGGATCATCTTTCCACAGCTCACAAGATTTCATAGACATTAGGGCTGGAAGGGACCTCAGGAGATCATCGAGTCCAGCCCCCTGCCCGAGGGGCAGGAAGTCAGCTGGGGTCATAGGATCCCAGCAAGATAAGCATCCAATTTAGTCTTGAAGGTGTTCAATGTAGAATGTGTTTATTCACTAGGCATAAACTAGCCATGACAATGCAGGTAGCATGGCTGGCCTCTCCCTGAGAGCTAATGAGAAGGTAAAAAAAAGCCAGTAGGTATGGTAGATCCTAGGCCAGGTTCCACATCATGAAGCACCAATTCTTTTTTGGGAGCTCGCATGCTCTGTAAGACTAGCAGACAGTGCTGCAGCATTTAAACCACAAGTATTCTGGCCTTCTGTGTAATGTTTTGCCTACGTGCCTCATGCAAATGCTCCCGAAATATCTGTGCAATGCAGAACGTTTACCCATTCACGGATGCAGAGTGCAATGAATGCTGATTTTCTTGTAGGATTCCCCCGGGGAACTGGTGGAGGGGCCCAGCGTCCCATCTCCTGTTCTCTCCATGGTCAAGGGGCCTCTGCACAAGCGGTTGTCATGGTTTAATGTATAACCCATGGTGGGGGCTGATTGCTATCTGAAAGAAACAAGCAACATTAACATTCACCCTGGGTTTATCGCATCACGAATTCCTCTCAAGAGGCTCGTTTCCCCTGTGAAAGTAGCTGCCCCCAGGGAACGGCCATCTACTGAGCAGCAGGCTTAGTTCATACAAGTGTCCAGCAGAGCAGCCATAGACATTCACGAAGACTGACTTTTACTTGCGATTAAGGCATGGTTATCTCCCAGAGCAGGAAGAAGAAGAATCGTAGGTGTTGGGTACTGAACCAGCATAAACATGTTTGTGGAGCAGAAGTAAAGAGAGAGGTTTTAGTTTTTTTACTTCCCATAAAAGGGGGTTTGTAAGCGATGCAAAACTTAACATAAAAGATATTCATTTTAGTCATAATTGCCAGGGTTTTCATAAACAAAGCAGACACAGAAAACTAGAAAGGTGTTGCTAAGTTCTTCTGATATATTTTTATCATATTTCTTCTGATAGATTTTTCCTTAAAGGTTTTTATACAACTAAGTTCAGTTTTTTTAACCAGATGTTTTACTGAAAACCAACAACTTCAGGAAAGGATTTCGGAAAATAAGAAAGTTTTCAGTTTCAGATTTAAAGTTGTCTGAGAAAAAAAATTGAAAATAAAGCTGACTTCCTTTCAAAACTTCCCTCCAAAATAACTGACCATTGAAGCCTTTTGCTGCCACCCTCTTCCCTCCTGCTCACCCTCCCTCCCACTGCGATCATGATGAATTTCCTTTCCTTGGCACAGCTTTCCAGGATGTCCACGTGATGATCTTTATTGGTTTCGGCTTCCTAATGACATTCCTTCAGCGCTATGGCTTTGGAGCTGTTGGGTTCAACTTCCTCCTGGCTTCGTTTGGGATCCAGTGGGCAATCCTGATGCAGGGCTGGTTCCATTCTTTCAAGGATGGAAAGATACTCATCGGAGTAGAAAAGTAAGAGAAGGGATTCGTATTGGGAAAAGCCATCTCTTGATTAGACAGCGAACTGGGAGATACCCAGGTGGGAAAAAACGGCAAGGACCTTCTGCACCTGCACAGTGTAGAGAAAGTGATAAGCAGAGTATGTCCTTTGCATGGCCATCAAAGACTCTAGAGAGCACATGCCACAAGAAACAGTCTTTGGCCTGAAGCTCTCTTCACCTCTGGTGCTCTGCAAGACACTATGTATCCCTGGTTAGTTTCCACCCCAGCAATAGTTTGCATTTTGGGGAGTACTGCTCAGTGGTTAGATTGGCAGATCCCTAGCAAAGATCTAACTCTCCAAGCCCATGCACTCTCAGTGCCGGGACTTCCATTGCTCAAAGCAGTTTGGAGGAAAAAAACCCTAAACTTGACAAAACTTCACTGTACCCTTTTCTACTTGCTAAGGGCTCAGGGGCTCTTATCTTTACAATGGGACTCTTCCAAGGGAACCAGTGACAAGAGACCCATAACTTACCTCAACATCAGCCCTACAGGAGGGGATTGAAGATATGCTGCAGACTCCAGCCCTTCTCATGAATGAACAGTGTCCTGGTCATGCTCCAAGAAACCATTCAGGGAAGGACCAAGGGAACCCCAAGTTGGGCTCAATTTCTCTGTTCTGCTAATATGGAAACTTTCTAGGGAGTGTAGATGTGTGCATGAGAGTAGGGGACTAGGATCTCCATGACTAACCTTCAGCTTGTTTTCTTTCCCCTTTCAGCCTGATCAATGCAGATTTCTGTGTGGGGTCTGTCTGCATTGCCTTTGGGGCCATCCTGGGCAAGAGCAGCCCTGTGCAGCTGCTCATCATGACGTTGTTTCAAGTGACTCTCTTTTCTGTGAACGAGTACATCCTCCTCAACTTGCTTCACGTAAGGCTTCAGGGCTATTCCTGCCTTTCCTCTCCAGTAAAGCAAACACAGCATAATAGCACAGGGGCTAGAGGCCAGATGTGAGGGGCACCAGCAGAGCTGTGGTGAGGGCAGCTCAGTTCAGGGGTAGCAGCGCCCAGCAGAGCTGTGTGTAGCATATTATTCACTGTGTCTGCCTCAAGCCAGATCTGTTAACGCTTTGCTCTCATAAACAATTTTAAAATCAATCCACTCAAATTCACAGTAAAATGAATAAATCAGCTTGGGCCACTCCCTTTGTCCTATGCCCAACTTTATATCTCTGAGAGTTTTAGAAGCAGTGATAGTGACTGAAGAGAATGAGGTGCCATCTTGTGGGGCTTTCCTAAGGCAAATAGGGAGTTTGCACACAAAGGGCCTGCTGCTGTCCTTACACCTCCATGAGATTTTCCTCTTATCTTTACCTGCTGCTGAAAAAAAATCAGAGCAGGATGTAAAGCAGAAGAGTTGTCTGTTAAAGGAGCACAGAGGCTCCTTGCAATGTGAAGGAGGTCTCAGCCTATTGGCAAAAGAGAACTGGTCTGGTTGGGAAACCTTCCACAAAAAGTGCAAGTAGGGTCTAGTCTGGTATGGGGGCGGAGGCACAAAACCTCCAGTGAAGGAAATTGGTTTCACAGTACCTAAAGTAAGTGCCAGCAAACACAGTTTGAGTGACTTCAATCCCCAAGTGCTGGGAACACAAAGGCACAGGAGTATCCAGAGGAGAACAAGAAGTGAGACTGCCCTGCTCAGCTGAATGGCAGTGAGAAAGTAAACACCCAGGGCAGGGAATGTAGACTATTTGAGGCTGCTCATTAACGTGTTATTATTACTACCAACAGTGAGGGTAAGATTGTGCTTATAGGGTGTGTCTACATGTGCCAATTTAAGGTGCATTAGCTATTTTAAAGGCTCATTAAGGGTGTGGGTCTATATGTGTGTGCCCTTAATGCACCTTAAAGATGGTGATTTTAGGCTATTTGTGCCTAAATTTGATACCTGCAAAAGCAGGCATCAGATTTATGCTTGGATAGCCGAAGCACCTTAATGCACATGTAGACATGGTAAGGTACATTAATGCTGTGCATATTGACTGACTTGGGACTAACTTTAGTTCCAAGTCAGTCTGCACACCACATTAATGTGCCTTAGCACATGCATATGTAGACACGTGCCTAAATCACCTTAATGCTCATTAGACAAATGCGTATTAAATTTAGTTGCACATAAAAGCATGTGTAGACATACCCATAAGCAAGGAAGGGAACTTTTGTTTGTTTGTGATGATTAATTTAACTGTATCCCCTTAAAATCCCATCTCTGAAATTCCCTCCAGCCTCATTGGTGAATCATAGAAGGGTCCAGACAGGGGTTTGTGTGTGTAGGGGTGGGAGTTCAGCCCTTTACATTCTGGGTGACTGCCCATTACTTCTATCCCTATATTTCATCCTCCTGACACCAATGAACTCAGCCAGGGAGAATGCTTTCAGAAAGCTCCCTTTCTGAGAGAGAGAATTTCAGCAGCTGCACGTGAATCCTGAGAAAGAAGAAAAAGAAGGAGCGAAAGCAAAAAAACCCCAAGAGCATGAGGCAGCAGTAATGAAGTGGGAGAGATGGAGGGAGCAGAGAGCTACAAAGAGACAACTAGGGCTTGTTATTCACGGTGGTCTGGAACCAAAAAACCTTAGAGCTATGTCCCAATCTCCCCTGGGCTCTGAGGTGATAGGAGCTGGGATCTAATAGTCCTTCTGGAGGTAAGGACCAGCTATGAGTTTTGGATCCAATATCTGAGCACCCTCCACAGTTTATAAGGGAGGGATCTAGGTCTGGGTTTTTGACTGTCTCTATCCTAGAAGGCCCCCAGAGTCCAAGAAGCCATCCACTGTGTATATGAGTCACATCCTGTGTTTTTCCATTAGCTGCCTAGGCTCAAGCCAGCACCTTGGTGTTATTCTGCATTTAGGGTTGCCATTGTGGGACAGTACCATGGAAAGATCAAATATTCCCTTTTGGTTTGGTGCCTCCTGATAAGAAGGATGTGGCTGTCATATTTAGTGAGCGGCACAAGGAACATTTCTGTCCCATCCCCCAGTGGCCAAGCACAGGTGGGAAGGACAGAGGGCTAGTTGGCCAATCAGATAGACTACTTCTCAGATGTGAATCTCTCTCTGTGGCTGCAGGTTATAGATGCTGGAGGATCCATGACCATTCATACCTTTGGGGCTTATTTTGGGCTGACCGTCACCAGAATTCTGTACCGACCCAACCTGGAACAGAGCAAAGACAAGCAGGGCTCTGTGTACCACTCAGACATCTTTGCTATGATCGGTGAGCTAGCAGTGGGCTCAGAGACATCCTGAAAGGTGGGAAAGAAGCCTTCTTTGCCTGCAGGCAGTGTAAGGCCAGCTTGGTGCCCTAGTGAAGAAGAACTTGTTATCCCATTCCCTGCTCGCTGCGCGTGTCTACATGTGCGTTTACACTGGCTTAAGTGTACTGTGCATTAAGTGAGAATAGGCTGAAGTCTACACATACAGGTGTTAAAAAGCATTAACACTGTGTGTGAACTGATTAAGGACTAAATTTAGTGCCAAATCAGTCCACGCACAATGTTGCTGCATAGTAAGGCATCTACACACACATTACTGAGCAGTTACTAATCGGCTGTAAATTTGATACCTATATGATGCTGGTATTAAATTTACACTCACGTTGATGTAAGTCACAATATTTACTGCACAGTATGGGTGTGCACATGCAGACACATGCCCATACTGTTCAGTAATTTCAGTTACTGCACAGTAAATGTGCACATGTTGGCATGCCCACTAAGCACTAAGTTGTACTCTCAGTCTGTGGCTGGGGTGGTGGGCTGGAGCTGATGCCTGAAAGGTCTCATTGCAGCTAAGAGTTCCTGGTCTGAGCACTTTAGTAAGAGGGAAGAGATGACCATGGAGGTGGAGCCAGGAATTTGGGTCTAAGGGCTTGAGCCTTTCTCTTCATATAATCACCATCTCCTTTGCTCTTTTTTTACCTTCCTACCCCTTTGTTGTTCCCTTTTTCTCTTCTGTCCTTTCCCTGCACCTTCCTGTTCTTGCCTTCCTTTCCCAGGTACCATTTTCTTGTGGATGTACTGGCCCAGTTTTAACTCAGCTGTTTCCAATCATGGGGATGCACAGCACAGAGCTGCCATTAACACCTACTGCTCCCTGGCAGCCTGTGTCCTCACCACAATGGCCTTCTCTAGCATGCTAGAGAAGAAAGGCAAGCTTGACATGGTAAGTGAGGGCTAGAGATGCCTGCTACGTTGTGCTGGCAGGAGGATTTCTGGCACCACACTCCAAGAGGGATGTGGATAAACTGAAAAGAGTCCAGAGGAGAGCAATGAACATGATTAGAGGTCTTGAAAACATGACCTGTGAAAAGGGGTTGGAAGATTATTATTGGGATTATTTGATCTGGAGAAGAGAAGACTATGGGGAGATTTGATTTAAATCTTCCAATTTAAAAAGACTTGTTATAAAAGGGAGATCTGTTGTTCACTCTGGTTGCAAGTGACAGCAGAAGTAGTAATGGGCTTAAACAAGGGAGATTTAGGCTGGATATTAAGAAAAAATATCTAACCAGGAGTTGAGCTCTGAAGTAGATTGCCTCGATCAGCTGTGGAATCTGCATCCTGGGAAGGTTTAAGTGAAGGTTAGATAAATGTCTGGGATGGTTTAGATAGGGATGATCCTACCTTGAGCATGGGGTTGGACTAGGTGACCTCCTGAGGTCCCTTCCAGCTGTATTTTTCTATGATTCTATAGATGATGGAGGAAGCAGACAGGCAGGTGTGTTTTCCTGTGCTGGGAAGTAATGTATTTCATGGGGTATTGGAAAGGCAAGGCCCCTGATCCCCAGTACTCCTGGTACAAGAGTCATTTGGGGGGCCACTACCATGGCAGTAGAGCTTGTAATTTAGCAAACTTTCAGTAATAAAACCAGAGTGGGAAAGGAGTGGAGCTGAGGGATCACTTGTGTGTTTGGTGATACAGCAGGGCCATGAAAACATTGGCACTTCAAGGAGTAGAGGCATAAACCAGCAGAGCAGTGTGAAAGGCCTCCTGATAGGGGACTGAGCTTCCCCACATAGTTCCCTACAAGGGCAGACCTATGTGAAAGCCAGGACCTTACAACATTACGTGTGTGTACGTGTGTCTACGAGGGAGAAAGACAGAGCACACACTCATGTGGTGGTGGGTTTGTGAAAGCAGAGCCACAAAGTGGTATGTTTATGGCTAAAGCAGGGCCCAGCCAGGATAGTATTTGTCCCAGTGCAGACTAAGGTTAGTAGCTGGCCAGCAACACAGATGTTCTCAGCTCTTGACACTTCACCTTTAGTTTCCTCCTAATGAGGGGTGGACACTCTCTGTTTCAGAGCATATTCAGGAGCAGGGACTTGCCAGGGGCAGGGAGTAAATGCCACTGAGCAGTAAAATGGGCCCAGATTTTTTATTTGTGAACACTGTCACAGCCAGATCCTGCTGCCTCCCTCCCCCACAACCCTTTGGATTAGTTCAACATAGCTTCAGACACTATTATCTTAGAGCTGAGGCAATGAGCCAGGTATGCTGCTTGTGTAGGTTCATATCCAGAATGCAACACTGGCTGGTGGCGTAGCAGTGGGCACCAGTGCTGAGATGATGCTGCCTCCATATGGTTCCCTCATCGTTGGATTCATCTGTGGCATCGTGTCCACCATCGGGTATGTCTACCTCACGGTAAGTGCTGCTCAGAGCTGTTTCAGTGTGGCACCTTTAAACCCTGTGAACAGGTTAACTTAGGATGTGTTAAGTTGTCCTGACTTACAAAAAACAAAAAAACCCCAAAAGGCTGCAAACACGTATGCTGACCTCTAAGAGCTGCGTAGCCCCATCCAACAAGGGTAAATTTAACCCTGGAAGAATCAGGGGCAGATCTTTCTGCTTTCTAATGCTGACCCTTCAGTGCACAGCTAGCTCCCTTGCTCCCAGCTTGGGCCACAAGCTGTGCGCCTCCATTCCAGGGCCCATGGCCTTAGTTGGGTCACCCTAGGGTTGCCCAGCTCTCTCTTCCACAGCTGTGTTGAAGTTCTTCCTCACACTGCTCCACTCTCACTGGCTTTCTTCATCCCTCCATTTCTGCTTTCCTGCAGAGTTCTTTAAGCTACTGAATTCAAGTAGTTTCTGTGCATGGGTTTTACACTTCCCCTTTCCCCCATCAGTTGCTTCCTGTAGGCGAGAAGTGGAGCCGCTTCTTTTGTCGGCATATCTGCTCTTGCCTTCTAAACAACTTCAGGGCCCTTTGGATGATGTATGTTTGACTACTTGTAACCCAGCAGGGATCTAGCAGCTTAGCTCTGCCAGGAGTAGGTGTCTCAAACACAGAGACATGGCCCTAGGTCCCTTCCAATATGGGAAGAGAGAGAGGCATGTCTGCCAAGCACACCTTGCCATTTCACCTTTACTTTGAGCTTTTATTGTTAAATGCCGACTTAAATACAACCTACCCCTCCTTCATTTCTGCCTCCTGTCGTCTCACCTCTCCTGATTTTTTCTGGAGGGGAATCCCTCCAGAAAAATCTCTTCTCAGAGCCCATAGAGATGTAAATAGTCTCTCTCTTCCTCCCTCCCTGCCAGCCATTCCTGGAGTCCAGGCTGCATATCCAGGACACCTGTGGCATCCACAACCTGCATGGCATGCCAGGGATTATTGGGGGCATTGTGGGAGCCATCACTGCAGCTGCAGCCACTAAGAGGGTATATGGATCAGAAGGGTAAGAAGGCTCAAAACTGTTGTGGGGATGGGGTGGCAGAGGGACTGGTGAGGGAGAAGAGCTAGTTGGGAGCAAAGGGAGTGAGAAATTAGTAGCTACAGCTGTGACCTGCATACCTCTCACTACCCAGGGCACTGCTGGTCATGTTTGTTCATTTGGTCTCCTCCAGCTGACCCTTGAGTTGTCTCATTGGGAGCTCCTGAACTCCAGATGCTGCCTTTAATCCAGATCTCAGAGGGCAGCTGGTTTCATCCTCTTGCTTGCCTTTCTGGGGCAGATTCCCAAGTCAAATCCAAAGGGTCTAGAATCCAACCTGGGTCTCACTGCTTTCAACCTCCTCCCATCTTGAGTCTGGTCCAAGCCCAAACCTGTGGAGGACTAGAAGGAAAGGAACAAATGCCCAGAAGCCTGGCTGTCACTGCAGTCCCCCTGTTCTCTGACACAGGCGTGTCCCTTCATTACTGCCCAGATGACTTCAAAGGCAAGAGGACGCTGGTCTCCTGCCTCCCCCACCTCAGGGGAAGGTCTCTGGAAACAGTTCTCATCAATCCTCTTCCTCCTAGGCTCATCAAAACCTTTGACTTCACTGGTGACTACATGAATCGGACACCCATGGTGCAAGGAGGGTACCAGGCAGCTGGCATCTTTGTGTCCCTGGCCGTGGCCTTTGTTGGGGGGGCCATTGTGGGTGAGTAGAAGGGTATGGGGCAGCTCACAGTCCTAGTCAGTTGGCAGGTGAGTTGGGGTTGAGTCGGTTCAGCACTGGGCTACAGGACAGGTCTCAGCTTCTTTTTTTCCTGCCTCCAATTGGCTGCAGGAACTGTAGAAATCAGAGGAGCTTCGTCTTCCCACTTGGTGTTTCCCTGCTGCCACCTCGGGGGCAGCCAGGGTACAGCAGCCATCCTAGCTCAAGCCATCCCTTCTATGAGGACAGTTGTCTTGTAGATCCACTCAGGTAGCAGCTGGTCTAAGATTGAGGGAGTGCTTCTCCAGTCCCAACATCTACACAGATGTCACAAATAATAAGCAAGGAAGTAGTCCCTCCCCAGCTTCTTCCCATAGAATCACTTTTATTGCTATAATGCAGCACAGGCTCTAGAAACGGTCCTTTTCAGTGCTTCCCTGCTCGCAAAGTGATGTTCATTGAGAAACAATGATGCCACACACAAGGTGTTTCTGGTTTGCAAGGCAAGGAGAATAGAAGAGGCCAGGGCTGAATGAGCTGAAACTAACCCTGGATGGAGGGAGAGGCACGGCCTGTCCCTAGACGCACAGTGCTGGCTCGGTCATACCCCTGCTATAGCTTAGTTCTCAGTGACAGGAGCACTTCACTCTGCTTTGTTGCTTCCAGGGGGCATCCTGAAACTGCCAATCTGGGGAGACGCGGCAGATGAGAACTGCTTTGAGGATGACGTTTACTGGGAGGTGAGCACCAGGGCACGGTCCTTGTGGCTCTGACAGGGGGCTTTCCAGCAGTGTCCTTGGCTGACCAGCATTTGGGATTTGGTGTCCATGCGGCTGGGGCTTACAACTTTGGATCTTGGTGGAGGGGCTTGATTGCTGCAAACAGCTTGGGCAACATGTTGTGTATCGCCCAAGGTATGTCACAAGGTGGCACTGTTGTCTGCAGGATGAAGGTGTCATTGTAGACTTCCTCCTCAGCCTTCTTGCAGGCTGCTTCCCTATGCCTGGGATGACGCTAGTGATAAAATCATGGAAGGACACCAGGGTCTGATGGAAGTTTTGCTCTCTTTGCAGGTGCCTGAGGATGAGGAGAGCGGCTTATACCACATGCATGATCCCACCCTCAAGCCGGCATCTCCCTAGCCTGCCTGGGTAGGCATAAGGGGGACAAGTGGCTGAGAGGGAGGACTCAAGCTGTGGGGGGGACACATCCAGTGAGCAGAGGGCATCCCAGTCAGAGCATCTCACCCTTCAAGGGCTACCCAGGCTGAGAGCAGTGGATCCTCCTTGCCTGACAGGGTGACAAGCAGAGGGCACCATTCACCAGGCCCTCCAAGTACAAACAGACCAAGGCACTGGGGGCCAGGATTGGCAGCCGCACCTTGGTTTCTTGGCAGAAATGCTAGGCCCTGAGGCATCTGTGGGTGAAGGGGGGAGCAGCATTGCCCTGGGGCACTAAAGTGGCATGACTTCTGTGCCACCTGCCATGCCCAGCAAAGCGAAGTGATGACATTTTGCGAGCCGCAGCTCTGTAGCCAGCCCTGACAGGAGACCCTGCTGTGGGAGGGGGTACTGGCACCAGGTGGCCAGCTGGAATGGGGGCTCTTTCTCTTCCTACTGTTAGGAGATGACTGACAACCACCTGACCCGCCTCTCCCTCTGGGATCCCTTCAGGTGTCACATGGACTCCTTGGTCTCCAGAGAGGTGATGTGATCGGCGGCTTCCTGGAAAGGGAGATGCTAGCAGCTGCCCCAGCTGAAGGAATACTCCGTGGGAGTCTCAAAGGGCTTCATATTTTTTTTGTTTTGGTCCCATCCTAGGTGGGAGAGTGTGGGATAGGCCTGTTCACATGGAGCAGTGCACTCAGCTATTACCATGGCTTACCTGAGAGCAAGGAACCAGAGACTTGAAACAGACACTGGGGGCATCTTTCTTATCTCTGGGGTCAGGGTGGAGGGCCAGGGGCAGCAAACAAGGGAGATTTTAGCAGCAGAGGGTGCGTCTATATTGTGTGTCTGCTAGTTGGGAGCTGGTTGGCTCCCCTCCATTTGAAGCTTTCCAGACTCACTCTGAACAGTTATCCAGACCCTATGTCTCCACCAGTGGCATGTGATGGAGGGAAATGGTTAATAATGCTGGATCTGATTAGGGGCTAGGAGAAAGCCTTTCACTGCAGCTGGTGAGAAGGTGATCATCCTTTGCACATACCTGGAGCTTTATTAATACTCCAATGCCCCTGAAGTTGGGGAAGCAGCATAACCCCCATTTTGCAGACTGGGAAAACAAAGACGCATGATGTGCTCCAAGGATGCGAGTCTGGGTGCCTAGTTCTGTGCTCTGTTCCTTTGCTATGCTGCTTCAGCAGGAATGGTTAAGTTCTCACCCTAGTGACCAGGGCCTAGAGTGTGGCTGCCCTTCTCTCTCCAAGTACTTTTTTCTTGGAGATATGAATAAAACAAGTCAATGCTATTTTTCTCAGCACTGTGCCCCATTATTTAATGACCAGGGAGTGTAAGGCCAGTGCCCATTTCCTCAGGAGTGATTCAGAAGAAGCCGTTCTGGGTGAATTGGGGAGACAGGCAGATTTGCCACAAAACAAGATTTCAAGCAGGATCACTCTAACTTGCTCTCCTACCCAGGCCACTCAGGGACTAAGCATGTATGCAGCTCCTCAGGGCTCTGTATGGAGGTCTGGGACAAAGTCAAGGAGCTAGAACGCTCCAGAGTGACCCGGAGCCGGGGAGGTCCTGGGCAAGAGGATTCTCAGGGGATGCTGGTTGGCCCGTGCACCCAGCACCGTCTACACTGCAGTCCTTTAGAAAGACAGAGGCAGGTTTCTCAGCCAGTGACCCCCCAGCCTTCTGTGAACTCCGGGGCAGCAGTGGTACCCCACACCTCTGGGGATTAGGCCTCTACTAACTTGCTTCAAAACAGTTTCAGACACTGTTGCACACGGAGAACACCAAAGTCTCAGAGCTCTGTTGTACCTGGGAAGCAGCCCAGCCCAGCTGCTTGGCACTGTGCCCCCATAGGGTCCAATTTCCTCAAGAACTCAGTTCCCATTAAGACACAGAAACCACTGGCCAGACTCTCCAGGCACATGGGCACAAATGCAAACACTGAGCACTTGAAGATCTGGCCCTGAGCTCTTCAAGGAATCTGGCCCATGGACAGTGTGGATGCAGTGACAAGCGACTGCCTGGTTCAATGCGTGGCTGGGCATTGGTTGTGTATGTAATCCCAATACCTGTATGCACACAAAGGTCACATGTGCCTACCTCTGACAGGCAGGCTCCTGCAGCACCCCATGGCATCACCTCTGTCATTTTTCTAAATTCTTCAAACTGGCAGCGTTTATGGTCCACATCTCATGCATCTCCTACCTTGTGGTAATATTTATGGCACATTGAGCCCTTGTGTAAAGGGCTTTTTGAATCCTTCCAGGCTGAGTCCTTGTATCTGTTTACCCCACTGATGATAGTGGGAAGGCCTGATTCACCCCTCCGAGAAGCCTGGTTTGCTGCTCAGATACTCACTGATAAGGCTTTCTCCTCTCCTCTGGTTTCTTATGGATTCCCATGGCTCCTGTAATGAACCAATCTCCTTTGCTCCTACAGTTTCTCTAAGCCCCTCTGAGTCCAACACATAAGGATATAGAGCCCTTTTCCATATTAATGGGGCTTCTCCAGTTCAATCAGCCTCACTCAGAAGAAACCAGAGTGAGGACATGAATCTGGGGACAATTCATGCTAGTGCCAGGGAATTTCCAGGGTGATGTGTGAAGGACGGGGGGGAAGGGAGAGAGGAGGTGGGAGTACTGATGGGTCTTTTCTGTTTCTCTGTGTAATTCTCACACCTGAGGCGGGGAGTCGAAAGTAGCTATTCATGTCCCCTTGGGATATGACACCCTCATTTTCCATGCTGGGTAAAGACAAAAACCCTTTACAACATGCTTCTGGAATTTGTCAGCAGCTGCCAGCAGCAGCATGTTAATTAAATGTCGGCAAAGATGGAAGCAAGAGGCCCTGCTCTAATTGGACAGTTTGCTTGGTGGAACAGAAAAACATTGTGACAAAGGAGGAGGCTCTGAAACGCTGTGTTTCCCTGGCATGATGCGAGGACGTGGGGCGAGGAAACCCAGGGTTTGTCTTGGTTTGACCTGACACAACCTTTTTAGAAAAAAGGACTCTGCTGTTATGGCCTCAAATACTGCAGCTCGGAGCACTGCGGAGGGATAGGCCGAGGGTAGAGAGGGTGAAGTGAGCATGGAGGCAGCGGGAAAAAACTCAGAGGGTTGGTGGTTGGGAGGTAATCCTGATCTTCTGTTAAGGGGGCTCTCTTCCACCCCTGACATCACAGGCCTGGGGTCACCTGTGCCCTGTGGAGTCCCCTGCCCATTGTAAGACAAGCATGAAATGCTCTCAAAGCCTAGCTGTTGGGTTTCCCACTAGTGGAAGTGGCAAGACGACATGCAGGGTAAAGAAGAAACAGGCACTTTGTCTGAGGTGATGCCACTCTATGCCAGGGCTGACTCAACTGGAGGGGAGCAGAGTAAGGGACCACAACCTCCAAAGGTCAGTGCCACTTCGGCAAAGATCCCGGCCAGCCTATTCCCAGGCCCTGGGAGCTGTGTTTGCGTGCACTAAGAGAGCAGCCCAGAACTGTGAAGTAGGTCCCTTCCAGACCCGACAGAGGAAGGGCAGTGGGGTTTCTCTCTCCTGTGACGGTTTTCTACAGCATGCTTTGCTCCAGTTTGCCCCCAGCACGCACCCACAGTTGGAGCTTGCTGAGTGACTTAAAACCATCTTGCTCCCGTCCCTCTGCCTTTGCCACAGATGTAGGAAGGAGTAACAGAGCCATTTCTGGCTCCCTGCATTAACTTGACAGGCTGGAGACTGGGTTCCCAGTGGTGTAGAGGCAAAGGGTGATCCCAGAGTATTGCTAGTGGGGGAGGAAAGCACACTGCTTTCTTGCGCACCCCCTCACCCCAGGTTAATCCGTCCAAGGGCACACTCATGGTTGGGATCTGAGAATTGTCCCTTTTTGCAACACAAATCCTAAAGTTTTGGCCTCAAACAAACAACCATGTGTATAGAGACAGAGCTCCTTATGGCTCTCAGGCTCTTCCGGGTGTCTATTATTCAGTATAGCTGTGAGCAGGCAGCTTTAACCCTATCCTTATGCTGTCCATTTATCTCTGAGCATGGTCTCAAAGGGCCACGGTCTGCTTGTGCCCTGCTGCATGTGCCAGCCCCTCTAGTTTATGCCCTTGGGGAGAACAGCTCCTGCTGCCTTGCACTGTGCTAGGATTTCATGTCCCTGGCTCTGGGCCTCGTGCACGCTCTTCCTGGCCGCCCATGTACTGCTCAGGGGGCAGAGGAGGTCAGTGGCCAAAAGGTCAAACAACCCTCATTGCTTTAACAAGGTCACTAGCTCGTGTCTCCCTGGGGGGGAGAGCGTGTGTGGGGCCTGTGCTGAACTTTATGAGCCTGCCCTGTTCTCTGCGCGTGTCTGTCAGACAGACAGAGCCCAGCTGTTCACAGCCCTCCACTTGCCTGATGCATTTCCCCTGCCCTCCTGTTTTCTTTGCCTATGCTTGCAAGTTCATTACCCTGCCCCTGCAAGGTGGTGCATGAGGCAGCGGCTTCTTACTGCTTCCCAGCCAGCCCTGGTGAACAATGCTGGGCTGAAGCCAGTGCAGCGGGTGAAGTTCAGTGACACCTTGTTCAGTAGGCGAGGAGCCTCTCCGCAGGGGACTGTGGAGAGCACAGGTTTGGCTCATTTCTGGAGGGCAGGAGGACGTGTGGGAAACAGAGCCTTTGAAGGCCTCAGGCCCAGGCTCTAGGGGATTAGGAGGTACAAATTGGAGGGGAGGTGATGAAGCCATTAACCAAAGCTGTCCCCGAGAGAGGTTCCCAGGGGGGGAACCTTTGTGGCTGAAACAACTCATGTTCAAGTAGGCTCTAAGGCCTGGCCTGGCCGCTAATCCCCTGGGATCTACAGGCCAAGAAGCAGAAAAAAAGGTCAAAAAATTCTCATGTAAAGATGGCGGCTTCCCCAGGGGGACGATGTTAGACAGAGCTGGAAGAGGGAAGGGGGCGGGATGGGGAACAGCAGTGCTTAATCCTGTGGTTAATAGGCAGGCAGGTGGGCTTAGATCATGCTCCAGCTCCTGAAAGGGCTGCTGCAGAGCGACTTACACAGAGACGGCCTCTAGTCAGATCGCTAGCGCCCCTGTTTAGAACAGGAGCTCTGCTGTGCACCTGTGGGGGGGTGTGACTGTCTGTCGGCAGTGTGTGTTTGTGTCTGTGCGCATCTGCCACTGGGGAGTGTGTAGCATGCCGTAAGCATGTGAGTGTGACAGCCTTGTGTGTCTGTGCATGCACGTGCTGGTCTTGGTGAGTCTATGCTTGTGTGCGTGTCCTGTATCCATGAATGTGCACGTCTGAGTGTGTCTGTGCATACATGTTCATGCCCATGTAAGCCACTCCCAGTGTATGCACAGGTGCATCCATCTTTGTTTTATCTCTGTGTGCACGTGTCAGTCATGATGTGTGCACATGTCATTCCCAGGGCGTGGGAATCACTATGCACATGAGTGTGCATGCCTCAGTCGTGCGTGCATATGTTACTCCTTGTGTGTATGCATATACACAGGTCAGTTGTGGTGCCCATGTGTGTCAGCTGCCATGTGTCCGTGTGTGCGCATGTTGGTCTGAGTGTGTCCATGCATGTATGTGAAAGGCTCTTCAGACCCTTCTTAAGGAGCTCTGTAAATTGTAATCAGATTAAGGCAGCCAATCACTTAGAGCGCTTGAAAAGGGCATACGTTTTCTAATCAGTACCTAGCATTGAGTCTCACAAAGGGTCTAAGTAACTCGGCAGGGGTTGGGCCCTCTGGAGCGCAGAGGAGGGGGCACTCCTTTCTTTTCTCTCTGTCCCTTGTAATTATGTCAATTTGCTAGCCAAATTGTTTGCTTGAGTGGACAGTGGGGGCTTGCTCCCCCAGCCCTATTCATGTGGTAATGTGGGAAGGAACATGGCCTCCTGACTTCAGGAGATGCTGCTGGCCTCTGGAGGGACAGCCCATGCTCCCAGCCCAGTGACTCAGACTTGCAGGGGAGAAGCTTTGGCAGGTTGCTGGCAGCTAAGACCCTTCTAGCCCCCAGGTCATGGGGCAGGAGGAGGGCTCCTAAGGGGGCATTTGCCTTCAACAGGTTGCTTTGCTCTAACTTCTCTCATTCTTGTGTCACTTTGTTGAGTCTCTCATTCTCTACTTGAGTTTCCATTCCTTGTCCCATGGTTACTGGAAGGGACGCTGCAGATGGGGGAATTCAACTGCTTAATGATGCAACCATATTATATGCAGCGACTTTCATACAGGGCTTTCCAGCATTACATGCAGCCCTTGCTCATCAGAGGGAGGCAGCTATCAGAGATGAGGGCAAGGAGAAGGCAGAGACCTGAACAGGACCAGAATCCTGCTCTAATAGTCACAAGACCTCAGGGAAGGAGGGACAAGAAGCCAGTGGCAGAAAAATGAAGATAAACAGCTCCATAAAGTTGTGTGGAGGGGGGGTGTTTAACACCAGGAAGACAGTGCTGAGATTGCTAGTGCATGATTTCTGAAAATGGCCAGCCTTCTTTGTATGCATAAGAAGGCAAAAGCAGCATCCTGGGTACCTGGAAGAATGGGTCTGGGGAAGGTCATAGAAAAGGGATTGGCAGTCCTCTAGACAAGAGGAGATTTTGATTTGTGTCAGGATTCCTGTGAGGACCCATGCTACTCAGGATGGAGGTGGAAGAGAGGGCCTCAGACATCAAAGGAGAGGGACAGCTCAGGATCATGATAAGGCTGCAGGCAGTGCAGGAGAAGGTGAAGCTGCACTTGAGGAGGCTTCTTCCTCTTGCCCCTGAGGAAGCCACAAGTTTCAGTCAAGGAAGGAAAGAAGGTGGCCAGGGAGTCTCCAGAGAAGTCATCACAGAGACGGGTACAATTGCTGATCAGGCCAGTGATAGAGGAGGCCAAGGTGGGAAGGCATGACCAAATGACATGATGTGACAGCAGGAGGCTGCATCATCCCAGAAAGATCTGGAGAAGGAGAAGATGAACAGGACAAACAGTCCAGAATGGAAATTAGCTTGTTGTAGCAAAGGGATATTCTGGAGAATTAAAGTAATCTTCGAGGGCAGTCTCTGGGTACCCTAATATAGTGTACATGGGATGGAGGTTTGCAGGCCATGCCATGCATTATACCCTGTTCAGCCTATGACACCAGCTTTTTCTGCCCACTTGTCAGCTTCTCTCACCTTCTTCCACACAGGCCCTTACACATGAACCACTTTTGCTGGACTGGCTTTTAAGGTCACTATCCTTCTTCCTTCAGCTCTTCCCAGTCCATCTTCTATGGGGCACCTATAATAAATCAGCCAGGGAGTGCTGGCTGGGCTGAAAGGCAGCTGAGGAGCGATGGTACCCTACCTGTTAGGATGTATGAAGGAAATTCTTTTGCAAATGTAGGTTTGTCAGTCAAGGCTGTATGTAGTTGGTTGCATCACACTCAGCAGAATGGAGCCCTGAGCCTGGCTGTGGCCTTTTAGCGCAGCTATAAACTGTAAATCACTGTTATATGTTAATGCAATTTCTCCTGGTCCTGAGCCCCATAACCATCTTCAATCCGGTCTCCTCACCTTGGCCCGTACAGGGGCACTGCCATTGTACCTGGGTGCCTGATGCTGTGTTCTCTCACTGCCAAACTCGGGGTGGAGGGGCCAGTCCTCCCACCCAGCAACAGAGGGAAAGAGGGCTGTGAATGGGACTCCTAGGCATGGCACAGGCCCAGATGAAAACTATCTTGTTTGAGCAGCTACCTATTGTGTTGGGGTTAATCAGATCAAGCCTGACATGCCATCCAGGTCTCCAGGTATCTAGTTCTGACCCACAACATCCTCTGCTGTGTGCTCCCATCAGGGAGCTCTGCCAATGCAGAGTCCTCAATCCTGACAGCTAGCTGTTCCTGGCCTTGGCTCCCCTCCACAGCTCTGATAGCACATACCAAGCCCTACCTGCTGTACCCCTCCGATTTGCATGCCGATGCTGTCAAAGCACCTCACAGGCAGCATCTCCTGCTAGTCTCCTCTTGAGCCTCCGTTAAGTGATGACTGAATCAAGCCAAGCTGGGTCCCTGCTTTGTGCCACACCTACCCACCCACACTCATACAAGCATTTGCATATACTTTGCCTGCAAACCCTTGTAAAGGGGAGCCTCTTTATTGCCTGTATAGATCACAGTGTGTTAGTTAAGGGGCTTCTTTGTATTGCTTCAGACAGGAGATTGCCAGCTGAGGTCATCAAAAGTACTAGGGTGGGTAGGAGAGACAGGAGGAGGGGGGAAGCCCTGACAATACAGACTGAAGGATTAAAGGAGCATATAAAGTTCCTATTGAGTGAGACAAGAGGCTGTTCACTCACAAGATTGACAGCAACCAGGAGGCGATTCCCAACACAATGTCCAATTAATTCTCTACCCTCTTCTCCATGTCTCCTCCCTCCTCCTCCTCCCTTGGGCTGGCGCATGAGCAGGGCAGGGCTGAGATCCTCAACAAGGTAATTAATTATTCTTGACTAAGAGGAGATTGTTGAGCCTGGTTGCAATGTGGCTGTCAGGCTAAGTGGGAACCCCTTGTCCCACTCCTGCCAAGTTCTCAGCCACTTGGCCCACCGCACTAGAGTCACCCTTGTCTTCCGCAAATCTCAGATGCAGCAGGACTGTGAGACTGAAGGTTTCTCCCTTCTGCGGGTCAGGAAAGCTGTGTGTAGGGATTGCAAGGCAGACACAGTTAGGGTACAGAGGTCCATTGGTAAAGCTAATCATGACAAGTCCCCAAAATGGACATAGTAAAGGGTGCAGACACCGAGTTCTTTCACCAGAGATTACCTAGTATTATTCCCCCCCCCCCCACTTTGTTACAGCGGACTAAATATTTTCCACCAAAAGCTTTTTTTTAAGCAAAAAAGTATTCCCTTTTTTTTTTTTTTTTGCAGAAAATATTGCATTTGAATCCCAGACATTTTGACCAAAACCAAACCATTTTCAGGCAACAACTTATATGATTTTTTACCACAAAAAAATCAATATTTAATTTTTTCAGCGAAGTTAACATTTTTCATACAGGGGAAAGCCATCTGTCCAGCTGTACTGGTTGTGTTCTTGGGCATGTCTGTGCTGCACAAGAAAAGTAGCTCATGTCAACACACCTGCAAAGTAGCCATCATAAACCCTGCATATGTACCCAGTATATGACTCTTCACTGCTACTGGCACCCGTGCTAGCTAGAACAAATAAGCACAGGTATAGTAGAAGGTGCTACAGTCACGCCTTCATTTTATCATGCAGTCCCATCCTCTGTCTCTGAGCATAGATACCCCTCTGGGTAGTATACTGCTACCTCTGTGTGCTCCTCTGGACCCCAAGCGTCCCAAAGAAAAACCCACCAAGTTCTAGTCTGACACCAGTTTTATACCATTTCAGAAGAGCCGATATTTGCAGAGTTCCTTCTGGCTTATTCCGGTGCAACGAGAAAGGAATCAAGGCCAGGGAATATCATTTCATCATCCCTGGCAAATGGGGTGGCGTGGTCCAGTCAATCTGCTCAATGCTTTGCCAACAGGTCAGCCCACTGACGCTGCTGGGCACAGCCATGCCTGCTTTGTGAATTTAAGTGCCAGGCAGCCAATACTTTCTCTGAGTGGGAAGGCTCACAACTGCAGGGATATTTCTCTGAAGGTGCCACGTTGCTGTGAAGCCTGGAAGCCCCCAGGTGACACATGCCATGTGGCCGGCCTTCCCTTCTGATACCCACTGTGGAGTCTGCACTGCTTTTGTCCCATCACCTGGGACGAGGCTACAGCCCCTGAAATCTCCCCTTGTGAGAGAGTGCATCTTGTCCCCATCCTGAGCTGTCTCTTTAGTCAGGGCTGGGGACTGGAGAGCAAAGTTAATCCTTCATGGTTTCTGGGGTGGGGCAGCGGCAACATTGTGGATCTATCTGCTTGGGATATCCCCCCAGAGAGCTGCAACCTGGAAGTGCCCCTTCTGCATCCTGGATGGATAGAGGAACATGCACGTCTGGCTGTGCCTTCAGCAGCCTTCATTGATATGCACCATGGCCAGAGCGTCCCTCTGCCTCCTGCCTGCTTCCTTCCAGACACACACACACACACACACACACACAGGCACACTCACTCTCAGTAAAGTTGTTTGAAAGTCTTCTGGCAGTTTTAGTGGCAACGAATAACAGATTAGCCATGATCTGATCAGCCCAGTATCTAAGCTTTATTCTCCCTGCTGACAAGTATTTGAAAGAGGGGAGGGGCCACTTTCAGCCCAAACGATGAATCTTTCAGAGACAAGAATGGCCCTTTTTTCTCCAGCGAGGCCTCAGGCTGTTCGGTGCCCTGTTGCTAGGCAAGGCATGGAGCCCGTGATTGCATGCCGGCCGAGTCTGGCAGAGCCCTCGGGTTAAGGGGATCAGGAGATTCACACCAGACATCTTGTTTTGTGGGGTTTCTTTTTTCATAAACATTTGATTGGCAGATAACAGCTCGCCCATGATCCCAGTCTGGATAATCCCAGCAGCTTCCTGTTGCCTTGGTGGCTTTGGTGAGTTATGGGCTATGGAAGGGAATGTGGAGGCTGGAGAAGTCTTGTGGGGGGAAGGGTGGGACACTCATTCTGCGGCCATGAAAGAAAAGCCTCAGCAGCTTTTATAGCGCGGACCATGAATCAGGATTTGTGGACTCCGGGCTGAAACTTCTTGGCTTTGATTTATAAAGCTCATCCCCCAAGGAACAGCCGCTCTGCTCCATTCCCACACGCGGACTGTACGTCTTCATGCAAACCCCGTGGCTCCTAGGCCCTTTGGGGAAGCCGTTGCAAAAGGATGTTTTAGAAGCATTTCCCTTGCAGATTTGTTGATTCCCAGTGTCTCTGACAGGCCCACTACAGGGAATGGCCTTTACACCCTCCTATAGAAATGCCTGGGCTTAACTTTACAGGGTGGGTTACAAACTCCTCTGCTATTTAACCCATTTAATCACAGAGAGAACAAAATCTTCCAGGTGCCTTTAGTAAAGGGATCTCAGGAGTGAAATTGGGGTCCCCAGTGCTCCCTCAGATAACTTCCACCTTTCCCATTGAGATGTTCATTTTGCTCATGTTCCTTGGGCCCCAAGTCACTCGGGCACCAGACACCAACCAGTGCTGCCATCACTTCCCCACCTTACGGCTCCGGGCGGCGGGTCTCACAGGTTCCTCCCCTCTCTTGCAGGTTTAGAGCAGCTCAAAGAGCATTGTGCTGTGACAGCCATCACCCACATTTAACAGAGAGTTTGGAGTGAGAAGCCCAGTGCTGTGCTGAGTTGATGTTACCAGGGACCTCCCATTGTCAACAGGTGATGTTCAAGGTTGGGATAGCCTGAGAGCAGTATGGCTCTTGTGCTTCCTATGTTTGAGTGCTATAATGGACTATCAAACTGAATTATGCATTCTGGATTCTGGGACTTCACTTATCTCCTGAGAAATGTTTACCTCTGTCGTGAGGGGGCCTGGACCTCGACCAACTCACAACTCTGCATCCCACCTGTATGCGCCATCCACAAGGCAATGAGATCCTAGTATACTGGGGAGGTGGGGGAAGAGTTTGGTCCTCAGGGGGAGCTGAGGGTGGGTGGCATGATAGGATGGGCAAGGACAACACTGGGGACTCTGTTGCCTTGCAGGAGTGGGGGGGTTAGAGCAGGAGTTGCCACCTGGCTGACTGACGGGAGAGAGAGGTGCTCATGAATTGCAGTTCAACAACTTGGACTTCACTGTGAACATTTCCTATGCAGTTCAGAGGCAATGGGAACAAAGGCAGAACTGGGCACTGGCGCAGATAGCTCCCTCCTATCTCGGTACTGTGAAGAGTGGCTCTGGGAAATATTCACCTTGCTCAACCATTTCCCCTGACCCTAGTATCCATGTAATGAGAATGCCCCACACAGCAATAGGTGTGGGGCCTCCTGGTTTGATGTCACCGTGAGATCATGGACAACTTCCTGAAGACCCAGACTGCATTTTCTGTCAAATATACCTTGATGATTTCTGACATATGGGGCAGAAATGCTGTTGCTGGCTAAGACAGTCCGGGCCAAACTCAGCCATGGTGTAAACAGGAGGAGCTCCTGGCCCATGCACGCCAACACTGTTGTGAAAGTATTTCTCTCCCCCATCAGCCAGTTTGTATAAGGAGTGAAGCAAAGTAGGTGATGCATCCCACAACCAGCAGGGAGGGAGCTACATCTCCCTGCTTCACTTTGGGCAGCCTGCCCTAAGAGAAGAAAAGGGAACAATTAAAACAAAGGTCCTTAGCTATTTCTGGACCTGCCAGTATGAGGTGCCCTAGCCTAAGGCATGGTGCTCACATCACCCTCCTCTTCTCTCTTCTCCAAGGCAGGCAGGCAGGCAGGTGTGTGTGTGTGTGTGTGTGTGTGTGTGTGCGCGCGCGCATGTGGCTGGCCCTTTGTACCGGGCCCAGGAGCACAGACAGAACAGCGTGGACACTGTCAAGTTCCCAGGTACAGAAGAGGGCTGTTACTTTCCCAAAGTGTGCTCTCTCCCTCTCTCCCTGCAGCAGGCAAGCTGTTGAGGAGGAGGGGGTTACCCGCCTCATAAATTTAACCCCCGAAGAAACAGCACAGCTTCCTCAGCCCTAAAGCTGGGAAGGAAGCAGAGCTGGGGGAGTGGGTCTTCTCTCTCAATCTCCTCAGCTTGTTTTGGGTTCTCACTGATACTCCATCACCACCTATTACCCAGTCCCTTCCCACCAACCTAAGGTGAAATCACTGGAGGTCCAGAGGCATTGTGCAGTGCAGGACTGGCCCTTCACCCCTTAGAGATAAAGGAGTTCTGCTGCTGACCCTGGATGAATTTCTGCTCCTGAGGTCCCATCAAGTACTGAGACCAGATGGATCCCAGGGCAGAAGCGTCTCTGTCTCCTGCTGCCAGTGCTTACCCAATAATTTGTACTTGGCTTCATTGGCACATACGTGGCTGCTTGGGATGCTTGAAACTTCGCCACCACTGCGCACACCGGAAACAGTAGGACTGAGGGAAAACTCTGAGCAGGTTTGGCTTTTCCCTACAGGTCTGAGCATCTTTCCTGTGAGGAGGCATATTCCTGTAACGAAGGGGTAGTGCTCGCAGCAGGCTTTTGAGGAATTGTTGTGATAGCAGGGGCAGGGAAGGTAAAAAAACAGACCGGGGGTAGTCATGTTGGAAAGGGAAAGCATTCTTTGAGCCTCAACCCCTACTCCCAATCAAATATAGACTGCTGTGGGCTGCACACATTGCTGCTTGGGCAGGTGGATCATTTTTTAACAACCCACTACACTTCATGATCCACTTAACCAAAAAATCAGGGCCTCAAACATTCTTCCAATTAGGGAGAGAAATTGCTGATGGAGGCAGATGTTTCTTTGGTGCAGTCCCATGTATTGACACAGAACAAACTCAGCCCTGTTTATATGACCATGGCAGGAATCAAACTACAAGACACGGTTCCTTCTCTTATAGTTCCCAGCTTCTTTCAGACAGAGCTCTGCCCAAAAACCTCCTTAGGCATTTCTTGGGCCCAAGCTCCCAGTGCTTGTTTAGGCTGTATATGAAGGTTTCATGCTGCCTTCACTCTCCACACCTCTTTTGCGCTTCTTTCAGAGACACCAGACAATCCTCCCAAGGCAGTAGCCAGTAAAAATCCCCCATCCACATGTGCCTGGGCAGTGGCAAAGTTTGGGGTGGGAAGCACTATCTTTTCAGAGACTTGGTTCCCTAAAGGAGCCTAGGAGTTTCTTAAAACTGTCTTAAATGAAAGGGGGGTTGTCAGGGGCTGTAGGGGAATTCAGTGGCTGTGGATGGCTTATGCTGACTAGGCCGAGTGTTGGGAAGCTTCCCTTCCAAGACACGTATGCCAACACACCTCACCGTGTCATTAATGTTCCTCATTAAGCCTTCCTTTCTCTTTTCATTGAGCCCAAGCCCCTGGGTTAGCTTCCTGCTCCTCTCCTTACTGGCAAGTGTCAGGAAATCCAGCCATGGAAAGGCAACATCTTCTCTCCCTCACTCAGCCCCTAGAGTTTTAGTCTTCTAAAGCCACTCAAACTAAAGATATTTCATTAACAGGAAAGTGGCCAGGTCCTTTCAGACCATACGGGGTGACATGCTAGTCTGTCTGCTGTGCAAGGTACAGAGAAAAGCAATGCTGTAGGTAACATGATAGAAAAGAACTAGGGGGACCACATTTCCTCTCCTTGTGCAGATACGAGGGATGCGTCTGCAGCATGGAAGTGCAGCAGTCACATTTACATGATCATGACTGTGACCAGCTAGAAAGGCAACCAGTAGGGGCCTCATGCATGCGACTCTCCAGGATTGTTGCACCTTGTGCTATGTGATGCAGTGTAAATTGTTGCTGGTCCAAGCAACAGACAGAACAGCCCCTTCATGTATGATGGAAGGAAACAGCATCTTGTTTTTTAAATGATTTGAGCTAGGATTCATTGTTTCTAAACCACCCCGGAGAAATGCTAACCCAACCTGTGGAATTCATTGCTAGAAGAGGTAGTGGAGGCAGAGAGCACAGACAGATTCAAAAAGGGGCTAGATGAATTCCTGTATGATAGATCTATTAATGGTTATTGAACAGAAAGGCTGGAGATGTTTCCTTTGGCATCTCTAAACCAAAAATCAGGGATACCAGGGATACCAGGGAGGGTACTGAATGATCACTAGCTAAATGTGGTTCAGTACTTTCCCTCTATAACATCCACATCTGCCACTACCAGAGGCAGGACACTGGGCTAGCTAGGCCATTGGTCTGACTCGGTATGGCACTTGCTTTTTAATGCAATCTCCTCTTGAGAACCTCCCCTGAGGGACACTCCAAGGTCAATGCAGGGGTAGCAGTGGACATAGTCTTCCTGGACTTCCAGAAGGCCTTTGACACTGTCTCTCACCCCGTTCTCATTAAGAAACCAGGGGGCTGTGGTGTAGACACCCACACAGTCAAATGGGTCGCCAACTGGCTGGAGGGCCGCACCCAGAGGGTGGTAGTGGATGGGTCCTTCTCAGCCTGGAAGGACGCGGGCAGTGCGGTTCCGCAGGGCTCGGTCCTCGGGCCCGCACTGCTCAACATCTTCATCAGCGATTTGGACGAGGGGGTAAAAAGCACCCTGTTCAAATTTGCTGATGACACTAAGATGTGGGGGGACATGGGCACATTGGAAGGATGCAACAGGCTACAATCAGACCTAGACAGGTTACAAGGGTGGGCGGACGAGAATAGGATGGGCTTCAACACAGACAAGTGTAAGGTGCTGCACCTGGGGAGGAACAACTGGCACCATACCTACAGGTTAGGGAACTCCCCTCTTGTCAGCACGGAGGCGGAAAGTGATCTGGGGGTCATCACTGACTCCAAGATGAACATGGGCCGGCAGTGTGGAGAGACAGTCAGGAAGGCCAACCACACCTTGTCATGCATCCACAGATGCATTTCGAGCAGGTCCAAGGAGGTGATCCTCCCCCTCTATGCGGCACTGGTCAGGCTGCAGCTGGAGTACTGCGTCCAGCTCTGGGCGCCACACTTCAAGAGGGATGTTGACAGCATGGAGAGGGTCCAGAGGAGGCCACTCGCATGATCAGGAGACAACAGGGCAGGCCCTATGAGGAGAGGCTACGGGACCTGAACCTGTTCAGCCTCCAAAAGACAAGGCGGAGGGGAGATCTTGTGGCCTGTTATAAAGTAGTCAGGGGGGATCAGCAGGCATTGGGGGAGTCTCACTGTTCCCCCGAGCACCGCCGGGAGTGACCAGAAATAACGGTCACAAGCTGGCAGAGGGTAGGTTTAGGTTAGATATCAGGAGGCGCTACTTCATGGTCAGGGTGGCTAGGGTCTGGAACCAACTTCCAAGAGAAGTGGTGCAGGCCCCTACCCTGGGGGTGTTTAAGAGGAGGTTAGATGCACATCTTGCTGGGGTCGTTTGACCCCAGTACTCTTTCCTGCCATGGCAGGGGGTTGGACTAGATGATCTGCTCAGGTCCCTTCCGACCCTAGAAACTATGAAACTATGAATGTGCTACAACTATCACAGTTAGGAAGTTGAAGCAGCACTTTGTCCCAGGTTGTTCAGGGAAATGCTTCACGCTTAGGTTTGATCATCACCTATGGCTTATTTCCTCACCCTAACCTTCATGTCCTCATAGCAATAACCACGTTCCTGGAAGTTCCACATGCTACAAATGGAAAGATGCGGCCACCAGAACAGGCCGTTCCTAATTCTGCTCCTTGTCCCGCAGCTGCTTCTCTCAGCTTCATCTTTGCCATTCAGTACAATGGGTTATTCTCGACACAAGTAGACAAGGGAGGAAGGTTGCTTGTTTGCATCCAAAGAGCAGTGGCTGCTGGTTTTGCTACACTTGTCTCCAGGAAACCCTGACCACCAGATCTGGGATGAGGCTCATGTCATCTGTGCTTGACAGTGTCAATGTAGAGGGGATGGTAAAAGAAAAATACACTTGTTCTGGGCTTTTATGCTCCTGAATTGTGGGATTATTGTCCTTAGGCCCTGTAATGCTATATAAAAGCCTTCATTAGACTATTTTGGATAGGCAGCCACCCATGGCAAATAAGACCTGCAGAGACAAAGGTATCCAGCCTCTTGGGAACAGCTTCACCCATAGGACAGAAAAGGAGGAAATCTATAAGGTAGAAGGGAAGAGTGGATCATGCCTTCTATAGGAGAGGAACAAAAGCCTGCTTTAAAGGCAACACCAACATAGCCCATATTGGTGAGTCAGCCATCCGTCCTGGAGAAAAATCCTGATGGTGAAGATTTCCAATAATGTCCCTGCAAATCATGACCATCCTCCCAGAGCTGCAAATGTCACCAGGGACTCTGTACAAACCCACTGCACATACCTCTCACTGTAATTGTCTACAATATCTTGATCTGTGTTATCTTTGCCTATGCTACATGCTTTGTTTCAGTCTCCTTCTGCTAACTTCAGCCTAGGACCAAGTGGAGTACCTTGAATGTCCTCTTTATTTGTCCTTTTCCAGGACAACAGACGCCAATCCCTCCAAAATTCCCTGAATGAATACACAGACTTCTGGAACCAAATGATGTATAATGATTCCCTTTCACTTCTCCTTGTTTTGGGAGCTGTTTGGTCCTCAATGGGAATCCCTCCCAGTGGAGGAATCTCAGACTGGGATCCCTTGTTTAGTCTGGCCAGTCTGTTCCCTTCACCCCATCATTACGTGACCAAAGATGACTGAAATGAAAAGCCTTAATGTAGTCAGAATGGCCGTTTCAAGGAGGTGGGGAACTTTGCCTTTCACTCAGATGCTGCAAACAACATAGATGTCCTTTTCTAGCAAGCAAGGGAGGGGGTACTTCATGGTCCTTGCTGCAGACAACAGACCCCAGCTCAGACTGAAGTTGAGTCAAATCAGTATGCAGAAGTGGTAGCCACTTGCCAATAAATTAGCATAAAACACTCTAGGAGGTAAATAGACATACAAGCAGCCACTGTGTGCAGCATGGGGATGACTCTTTGTTTCAGGCCCACTATTGTCACAGCCCCTGCCGAATAGTGACGGAGTGGGGCCTCTGTGTTGATTTCTTATACTTTTGACTGCTGGATAAAAGGGGGAAACATAAAGAAAGGGGGAGAACTGTTTTTTTTTTTTTTTAAAGTCCAGACGAAGTTACAGACGTCTGTTAAACGTCAATTACAGCTGAATAAAGACGTCTGCTTAAGGCTTAGTTATGGCTCCTTTCAGCCAGGGAGATTTTTTCAAGGCCAGCCCAGGATGCCTTTGGCAACCTAATTTGGAGATTGTAACTCTATAAACAGGCTCTGGCATTAATCAAGGCTGGTGAAAATGCAAATGAAGGTGCACAGGAGGCTCTGGGAGAGGCCTGAGTCCTGTGTCTTCAAACTTTGAGGGCACAGTGGAAGAGAGAAAAGGAGAGAGGAGAAGAGAGAGAAAAAAGGGGCACTCAAATGAGCAGGGAGCTTGGATGGGACTCAAATATAGAACTGAGTGTAGTCTTCCTGACACTCCTCCCACTATGCTGAGAGTCTGATTTCATTATGAGCCATCTGCAGTATCCTCCACTCCCTCTTGGCAGGCTCTTCTCCCTAGCTACATTCCTGCTTGGCCATTTATTGTACGAACCCAGGAGCTGGTCTGTCTTATGCCAGAGGTGATCTCCTCCTGGAGTCTCTTCTTCCCCCTGGGGAAGTGGAGGATAGTGCAGACAGCTGTGGTCCACACTCCAGGCAGGACAGGGAGGGAAGTGATGCCCCAACACTGTGAGCATCATTTCTGTCTCACTATCATAAGCCAGACTGCATCATCATGCTCATGCTGAGAAACACCTCACTTTGGACTGATTCACAGGGCAAGGTGCTAGTCCGTATGAGGAAAAGGTGAGGATTTGGACCTATTCATGCCAACAATGTGGCTGGTACCTATTGAAGTGCAGAAATAAAGGCAATCCTTTCCCTAGTCTGTCTGAAACCTAAGAAACACACCTTGGGACAGACCAAAGAATCCAGACAGGTGTGTGTTTGGGGAGTGAGTGACTCAGTGGTGTTTGCATTTGCTTGTTGAAATCAGGAGTGGATTTGAATAAGTAGTTGAATGAAACAAGAGAGGTGGTTTGAAGAACTGGGATGGGATGGGACAATCCAGGAACAGGGTGAAGCTTGGGCAAAGGCATGAAAAAGATAAGGGGAGAAAGTGGTCAAATGGACAGCAAGGGTGACTGTGATGGAGAAGAAAGTGACTGGTAGGAACACAGTAAGCATGTCATGGATGTCATGATTCTCACAGACCTTATTCACATTTCAGTTATGTCCATGGCAGGCGGTGAGGGCACAGTATAACCAGCCATGGCAGAACTCTGTCCCCACACTATTCAGCAGTCTGGAGATGCAAGCAAGGAGGGGAACAGCCCTGTTGTCACTAGATGTTGTAACCCAACATGAATGAAGTCATGGTATAAAACAGGCTTTGAACCAAAGCTAGGAGCAACAGCAACAACCATGTTAGCTAGTTTTGCTCACAGTGTGGACAGAGCTTACCCTCCTGTTGTTCATGGTGGAATTGAATCTCCACAGAATAATACAGAGTGTCCTTGCTGAGCCTAGGCTTTGAGCCGGGGGGGGGACCCAAAACACTGCTCAGTCCCAGGGTCTTGATAGCATGCTATGGTCTCCTCTCAATTGCCTGGGCTCCTTGTTGTACGCACTTGGGCAATCTCTGACCATGGGGTGCCAAGATGGGTTTGCTGGGCAGTGCTGCAAATATAGACTCCTTTGGGGTGGGAGGGGATGAAGACAACTTATTGCTGCAGGGAGTTTCAGGAGGCCTTTGAATCATAGCATCATAGAAAGTGAGGGATGGAAGGGACCTCAGGAGGTCATCTAGTCCAACCCCTGCTCAAAGCAGGGCCAGCCCCAAGTAGAACATCCCAGCCAAAGCTTTGTTTAGCTGGGTCTTAAAAACCTCCAAGGATGGAGCTTCCACTGCCTCTCTGTGTAAACTGTTCCAGTGCTTTACTACCCTCCTAGTGAGTAAGTTTTACCTAATATCTAACCTAAACATGCTATGAGCAAAACTTCCCCAAAGATGTTTAGAAAATGTGTAGAATTTTTAAGGTTAAAGTCATGCAGTTGCTCCTTCTCTCTCTTATCCACATCAGGAACATGTTCCCCCTCTGTCTCACCTTCCCCCACCTATAGTCCCCTTCTTTCAGGTCCCTTCACCCTCCCTTCCTTCAGCACTATCTCACACTGTCCCACGTCATGCCCTGTCTCCTCTCTCTCTTGACTTTGGTGTCAGAACTGCTAAGAGATATAAACTTGAGTGACCAAATCCTTTTTGCTGACTTGCTCCTGCTGAGCCTCCTTGAATAAAGTCTAGCCTACCGGACCTAACTGAAGGCTGAAACTGAGACTGAAATCCTGATCCCACTGAAGTCAGAGGGAGCTTAGAGAGACGGCAACAGGACAGAGTGGGTAGAGGCAGGGAAGGGTGTAGAGAGAGGTATTATCAGGACATTTTCCCAGGGAACGAAGTCTCATCTCATTTACCTTAGTAAAAAGAGTGAAACATCGTGATTATGATGTCACTAGGGCAGTTTTAGGATTTGACCTCCCCAACCGTGAATAATTGTGCCTTTCCTAAACCAGTGGTGATTAACGAATCAATGATGATTAATACAAACCTATGTATTCTAATTAATTGAGGTATGTTGTGTCACAGTTCCACCATCTAACAATGGACTGAAAACCTGACTTGTATGTAAAGAGCAAACATCAGCTTCTCTTAGGTTGCAGCGGGATTTCAGGACTGAAGGACTTTTTAAAGCATAATTTATAAATAAACTCAACGGGTTTATTTTGATCACAAATATATTTATAAATAGATATGTATTTAATAACCTTAATTATACTATTTATTAATTTTAAGTTTAGGTATTCATATACTTTTGGTTGATCATAGTTATCTTTCACAGACCTTTTAGACATAATGCTGTTTTTCTTGATAGTTTTCTGATATCCTTCATGTATCTCTCTCTCTCCTTCTATATATATAGGAGAGCGAGAAAGGGGACAAATGTGGTAATTCACGTAACTTGTATGCACAGGTAACATACTTCCTGAGGTAATGTACTTGAGTATTAGGTTTGGTTTGTTTGGGGTGAGGGGCTTTTTCTTTTATTTGCATTTTCCCCCATAAATTAGGAGCTACAGATGACTGAGATAAAGATGCAGACATATTAGAGAGGGTCCAGAGGTGAGCAGCAGGAATGCTAAGAGGTGTGAAATGCATGAGAAAAGGTTGAAAGAACTGCGTTTAAAAAGAGAAGACTGTGGGGTGCTAAGGGGGACCACGGTAGCAGTCTCCAAATATATAAAAGGTCATTACAAAGTGGACAGTGGGATCAGTTGTTTTCCGTGTCTGCCAACACAAGGACAAGACAAGATCAGACTGATTTGCAGGAAAGAAGATTTAGGTTAGATATCAAAGAAAAACTTTCTAACCATACAGAGAGGTATTAACCATCAGGCTAGTGAGTCAGTAAAGGTGACGTAGGGAGGTGGTGGGACCCCTGTCATTGGTGTTTGCTAAGAACAGGTTAAACAAACCTCTCTCAAGGATGCTGTAGGTCTATGTGATCTTGCCTCAAAACAGGTGGCTGGACCAGGTAATTTCTTAGGGTCCTTTGGCAGTGTCTACAGCTGAAGGGGCTGGATCTCCCCAGTAAGCTTTTTTTACCCACAAAACCAAAATATTTTTAATTTTAGCCTTCATGAAACAGGGACTGGTCTGGTCAATGGTCAATAACTGGGACTGGTCACTGCTGCAGTATATACAAGCCCTGCGTGTGTGCTGTAGTCAGGGTTAGGAGAAATGCCTGTGGTAGGCAAAGGAACAGGGTCATTTTTCTGCCCGTCCATTCGCTGCAAGTGTCTGCAGGCTGCATGTTCTTACTAAGCTGTATTTGTTCTGGGGTTGTATTTTACCTTGGGGTTCACAGTCTTCTAGAGCAGTGGTTTTCAACCTTTATTCATTTGCAGACCCCTAAAAATTTCAAATGGAGGTACAGAGCCCTTTGAATTTTAAGTTTAGGTATTCATATACTTTTGATTGATCATAATTATCTTTCATAGACCTTTTAGACATAGTCTGCGGACCTGCCAGGGGTCCATGGACCACAGGTTGAAAATCACTGTCCCAGAGTATTTATGCAGTTCATGTGACTTCTGGTCTGATGGGTAATAGAAGAGTGGTTGAAGCCTCTTGTGATGACTCTGGAGGTGTGAGTTCAACTGCTGCTCTGGACCTCTGCTACACGCTGCTCCAGTACAAGTCTGAAGAGTGTGAGGTAGTTGAATGTGATGCTAGTCATAGTATCTCATGTGTGCCATTGGCTATCAAAACTGGGGTACTTTAGCCATGCCAGCCCAGTGGGCTGTGAGGCTCAGGTAGACCTCTGACCCTTTTTTTTGATTTCCACAACTGTATGGTGCTTGAGCCTGCACATACCATGCAACGAGAATAGATGCTTCTGAGCAGATACAAACCCACTGCTATAGGCTCAGCTGATGATACCCAGTCCTGAATTCACATCCCTTTGTCTGTGATAACCAGACATGGGGAGAGATAGGAAGACAGCCTATTGCATAACCGGAAGCAATGGGCTCTGCCCACCACAGCAATAGAAAGCCACCTGTGCAGGTGAAGGATGGGGCATAGAAAATACCATCCAACCCAGGGATGCAGGCAGGTATCCAGAGGGGGCACCAAGCAGAGCAGCCCACCCTGCCAGTGCCCACCACTCCCAGAAGGGGCCAAGGAGTCAGTGGACGAGCGACAGCTGGGAAGGTTTAATTGCTCCTCTAGTCTGTGGCAGCTCTGCTCTGCGCCCTCCCTCTCAGATCTGCATTTCAATGTGAGAGGAGCAGTAAGTGGGATGCCGCTGGAAAGGGTTAGAATGATTAATCATTTAAAAAGCAAGATCTTAATTACAGGGTGCAATTTTTGCTATTTAAGGAGTCCATTAGTTTCCAGAAAAGAAAAAAAAATATTGCAGGTTATTCTCCTTTTAAAGCAAATTGAAGGGGGAGGGGAGTGGGGGGATCAGCACCAGGGGGAAGCCAGAAGCAGGGGGCTTGCGCAGTTATTTGTTGAAGTCATGTGCATTGACTGGTGCTCCTGAATTTAGTGCCCCTGAATGGGGCTGCGTCAGAGACCGAGTCCTTTGCTAAGCCACATCGCTGGCACGGCCTGCGCTTCCTAGTTGCTATCACCACTGCTGGCCTGGAGTGACCCTTCCTCAAGGGGTGAAGTGGGAGGTCAACCTCTGCATAAGCCAGTCCTTGGCCCCTCTGCTGAGGCTGCCAATAAAGGAGATAACTGGTGCTAATTGCAGGGATGGCTGCCTGTCTCCTGGGAACCAGTTTGAAAACCAAGTCCTCCTCCCCTCTCCCCCAGCTCCTACCACAGAGGCCTGGAAACAGCCATGGGCTGGTAACAACTTTTGCCCTCTGTTGCCTTGAGATTGGATGGAAAGCGACACCTCCGCAGCAAAAGGCTCTTCCCAGCATCACCAACCCCTAGTTAAAAAATTGCACTTGTTTTGCATACGGAAGCAAAACTATCAGACATTTCAGTAGGCAGCCTCCTTCTCGCGTGGGATACAGCTGAGAACGAAGCACCACAGTGAGGAGAACAGCCACCAGACGGGTCCATTCGGCTGTGCGCCTCTGCGGCCGATAGAGCTAGGACAGAAGTCATCTTTACATGAGACTCCCCCTGCAGTACCTGGCTCTCAGTCCACTGCCCAGTCTCCCTTTGCTGGGCCCTGTAGCTGTTGCTCTTTGCAGAGCTGGACAGATTTATGTTTTCTGCCTCTCACCTGATCGTGGTCTCCAGGGCCCTTATTTTCCGACAGTTTCATGGCTGCTGGTCAGGCCCTATTGTCTGACCCTGCCCCGCAGACTGGAGAGGGTGAGCAGGGTTAATCGCCCACAGGCTCCCCTCTGACCCCTCTGTGGGTTTTTCTCTTGTATGGTCATTTAGCCATCCTCACACACAAAAGGGAGCGGCTGAACACAGCACAGGCCCTTCATGCTTTGGCGGATTAATTTACTGATCCCCCATGGATTAAAGGTCTCGACAAGATCAGTCAGCATGGCCTCCCAGGCCCAAGAGGGAGCAGGCCAGAATGAGTCCAGGGCAAGCTGATGACAAGAACAATTTTGCCTCCTCGTGGGACCTGCCCCCCTCCTCTTTCCGCATCACTGAGCTGTGTCAAGGTTCAAATAATCGGAAGCTGAGCTAAATAGCGCTGCCCCAAATCCTCTCGTTGGCTGAGCTAAACAAATGGCCCTTTCCTCTTTGGGGAATAGGGCTTCAGCCAGGGGAAAAGAGAGCAGCTCTCTCCAAACTAGCCTGTGCAGCTTCAGAGCTGCTGAATTGCAGTCAGGGCAGGAGGGCCTGCTTGGAAATGAGAGCTAAGGTCCACAACCAGGGGTGTGCTCTGTCTGGATGTGAGCACAGATCAGGATGTATATGTGTGTAAGAGTGTTTCTGTGCACATGACTGTGTATATGTCTGAGAGGATGGGGTGGACTCTAGATTATGAAATATTGAGGCTGGAGTGCTGAGCAGACCGTGCTGGAGAGGTCTCAGTCATGTGAGAACAGCTGCCTTTGCAGGTGATTATATTTTGCTTCCCTCTGAAGTCCTGCATTTTCAAAGGATCTCTAAGCTCAGTGTGAATAAGACATATGCTAGAATTGCTTCATCCATTACCAGAATACATTTGCCGTTGGGGTGGAGTGTCACAGCACAAAGTGACACTATGCAGCAGACGGAGTTGAGAAAAAACCTTTCGTCCAACATAAGCTCCAGTGGGAAACATAGGTCAGCAGAAGGGCAGTAGCCAGCACTGAAACTTGGTCACAGTTCAAAGAAGAGCAGCCCTGGCTTTGAGACCAGAGCCCTAGGATCTTGTAGGGTACAAGTGGAAAGAGCCTCCATTTTACATCTTACTCCAAAGATGAGATAGACAGCTGTACAGGCTGCTGATATGGCTTGCACCCTGAGATGGGCTGAGAGTGGCTGGACGGGGAAACCACACAAGATTCATTCTGAACAGGCCATCACTGCGCAGTGGGCTGGGCTGGCTGCCAAAGTGCAGGGAAGCAAGTTAATGGGGATGGGGATGGATGGGTGGAAGGGCAGCCCTGAGGAAGCTTTCTCCCGCGGCGATGTGGAGAGCAGATAGGACGGGTGAATGGACAGAAGCAGCAATGGCGAGGCTTTTCCTAAGCGGAGAGAGGTTTGATATGCCTGGGAATGGTGGCACCAGCAGCGCTCTGAGAGCTGTATCCACAGTGAGGATGCGGGTGACTCTTCCCATGCCTCCGAGTAGCAAAGAATGCATCTGCCTTTAATTACTCTCTCTCTCTGTGCATATCAGATGCTCCTGCACCTTCTTCACATGAATGCTGATTAATTGCAGGGTTAGGCTCTGAGGCAGGCTGGACCACATTATTTCTGATGTTTGCTCTTTTCACTGGGAGAATAAATGCCATGAATCCACAGTAATCAGCGGCTTTTAGCTTGTCACTCTTATGACACTCTTTACTTAGACCAGGAAATGGCAAATGTGGTGGAAATAAGAACTTTATTATCCATTTTTCCCCCAAGAAGGAGGTGGGGTGGGGTGGGGTGGGGTGGGAGTGAGGGGGGGGAGTTGGGATCTTTCACATGTGAGGCAGCTGTGAGGAAAGCCAGGACAGAGGGTCCCATTCTTCGCAAATCTGGGGACCTTTGCTTGGTCACATCCATCACAAGAGAGGGGGAGAAACAAAGTGTCCTTATGACTGCTCATTTAGAAAGAGGGATGTGGAAGGGAGATTGTTCATACTGATTGTTTAAAAGGAGCCCCCTAGCCAGGAGCACTCAGGTGTACAGTGCTGACAATTATGAAGCCCAGCAAGCCTGGCCAGGGTAGGAAGGCTACAGTGGCCACCACATGCGACAGAGGCACACGATGCTCCTTCTCCTAGCAGCTGCCAAGTGTGAGAACCCTTCCCTGTGCCATAGTGCCCCATCCCAAAAGGATGTCTCAGGGACCTGCTAAAGGCTCCTAAGTGGAAGAGCCCATAGTGCCTATACATGCTATTGTCTTTGCCATTCTGTGATTGCTTATGAAACATGCCAAGATTGGCATAGCTCTGTATCATGCCTTATGGAGGGGGTGAGGCAGGGTCCCTGTTCTCAAGCACTGAGAGGGCGCGTCCAATGAACAAAGAAAGGATGGAGCATGACCTACTGATACCCTGCTCTCAGTGCATGATGCTGCAGCTGGTGCTCTGCCACCCTTGCTACACACCTAGGTAGGGGAGAGGGAGCAGCCCAGGCCTGGAGTGAGAAGGGGCTGCTTGCATGCAGCTGGTCAGCCTCCTGAATTTCTCTGTAACTGTGACTTGGGTGGGCTGATGACAGCTCAGGGAAGGAAAGAAGAACTGACAGATAACAGGTCCCCAAGCCAGTCTGAACACCAGGTGAAGATTGCACTGAACATGACCATCTCTCCCCTGATGCTCAAGACTTGGCTAGCACGTGAAGCAAACCCACATCAAGGCCATTGATTGCTTATGGTTGAGATCAAGGCTCTATGAATGCCAGATATAAACCCTGGGAAACCTTCCAGGCTAAGCAGAGGAGATGGATGAGAGGGCCCCTGGAAAGTGAAGTGACTCCGCCAAGTTCACACAGCAACTCAATGGCAGAGCAGGACTTATTACAGGTCTCACAGGGCCAATCCAGTCTCTATCCCCTGGAGCTGTGCTGCCTCCCCAGTCAACTACTGCACTCTGTGGGGCTATGCACAGGTCTGCCCAGCATCCATAATGCATCCCCTGTGCCAGGAGACCTTGTTCTCTCTTTCTTTCTCTGAAAAATTGGCAGTATCCCAGATGCAGGCCCAGCCCAGACCCATCAGCTCAGGTGGGAGCCCCTTTCTCTGCATTCCTCAATGCCCTGCTAGTGATCTAATTACTTGCTCTTAGCTCAGTGAGAGGGCAGCCCTCAGCCTTTCAGCAGCAAACATCTGGTACATAGCGTGTGGCTGGCTGAAAGGCACAGGTCCGGGCCTCCCTTTCTCCACTCCCTGCTCCCTGCTGGGACTGGGATAAGCCAACAATTAGTGACCCATCCCCCTACTCCTTATGGTCTCACCCAGTTCAGGTGAGCACAACTCACCCAAGGAAGTAGGTATAATTAAGGTTAATAAGAGGGTTGTGGGTCAAGGCGGTGGTGGGGAGACAGTGAGAGTTTAATGGTGGCCATAATTAGGCAGCTGTGGAGAAGCAGTTAATGAAGGAGGCAACCGCTAATAAAGCCTCTTCCTGAGCAGCCTGTGTAATTGTGGGTTTGCAAGTGCCATCTCCACATTAACCCTGTAATGAGCAGACCCCAGAGTGGGGGCAGGTCAGAGTCAGGGGGCAACCTGTGTTAACCCTTTGATGGAACTGCACATTAGTGACCAGAGGGCAACTCACTGTGTGCTGCAAACAGGGCTGTGGTCACAGGGCCAGGTCTACCTCTCCTCTCCTGCAGAAAGAAGCTTTTAGAGGTCCTGGACCCAAGCGTTTTACTTCCAGGTCTCTGGTTTCCCTCCAGCTGAGGCCTCCTGTGCTCTATAGTTGTTACCATCTGACACCTGAATTAAATTGGTGGGAGAGTCTCGGTCCTGAGCTACATCTTATAAAGGAGTCACCTGTTTGACACCCTTCTGCTGCTTGCCCTTGCTGTGCTGGCTATGTTTTGTTCCTACCTGCTGTAGTGATTCCCTGGGAATAAGGCTGTCCTGATGCCACCCTGTGATACCACTCCGGGATGCTAAGTAATCCTGGTCAAAGAAACACTTCTAGCTGCCTTTGCTATCCAGGTGATGCATGAAACCACTTCCATGCAGCCCTCCCCCTTCTCTGCACAGCCATTATAGCAGCCCTATCTTAGCCTGGCTGCTCCCTACCCCTAGCTCATCCATACCATCCCAGGGAGGCCCTGAAGTTACCTTTCTCTGCTTGACCTGCTCTGCTGCCCCAACATTGCCTGTGCCTTTTAATTACCCACTTGCCCTGAAAGAGCAGGGTCTTAGTGTGTCACCGTGTGCCCTTTAGTCACAGAGGAGAAAGACTTTGCCCAGAGACAGCTGAGTGTGAGGGTGAGAGAAGGGAGCTGGAGGAAGGTGTGGGACAGAAGACCAAAGGGAAGAAATCATGAGGCCAGTCTGAATCCGTGCGTGCCCCTACATACCACATCCCTCCCTGCTGGGCTGGCAGCAGAGGACGTGAGGCTACCCTGTCCCTCCTCTGGTCACATGGCCCTCCTCGCACTCCCTGCCTTGCTTGAATCCCTGGGATTCCTTTGACTGAGGCTGAAAGCGGCTGGCAGAGACTTTTCCAGCAGATGCTTTGGTTTCCCACGCCTGCCTGTGCATTATGCAATCCCCCTCCCAAGCCCTCAGCCTCTCTCCGTCCCCCCTGCTCAGCACTGCAGTGATGTCATCATCATCCCAGGCCCTGGGAACTTTCATTGTTAGCTTAGCAAATAGAGAAATCCCCACTCAAGCATTGAAAATGAGGGCAGAGGGGGAGCTGGGGAATGCATAGGCCACTGGGGGCTGTGGGGTCTTTCCTCTCTCTCTCGCGCTTTGAGTTGTCAGATGAATTCAGTAGTTAACAAAGAGAGAGTGCGGAGCAGCCTTCACAGCTGGTGAGGGTGAGAGGAGAAGGCAGGGCTGGAATGCCGTTGGCTGCCCTGCAAGTGGCACCAAATATTATATAATGCCTAACTCCAGGTCCTTGCTCCTAGACCAGCAATCTCATGATGCCCACCAGGTAGGAGATGTCCTACAGCTCATCCTCCTCTTTGCTGTCCTGTGCCAAGGTGCCTGACAACAGTAATGCCACATTGTGCTACTCTCGCTGCTGAGAAGGGGCTTCCCTTCCTTGCTGCATGTGTTGAACTGTTATAATTTGCAGCAGGGCAAAGCCCAGAAGTCTCAAGCATAAGAAAAGGCCCATTGCATTGGGAGCTGCACAACCCCCCCAGGAGACGTGGCATCCAAGTCATAGCATTTATTTACAGCAGAGTCAGCAGAAACACTAGAGAGCAAAGAGCACAAACAGTGTCCTGGGCCATGATGAGAAGGAAGCAGAAAAAAGTATGTAGCCTGCTGCCAAATTGCCAAGCAGGCAGAAAAATCCTTTCAGCTGTGTGAAAAGGAGCTATGTTTCTAGAACCCTGTGTCTGCAAGGCTGGGAGCCAGGACCCAGTGGTCTGATATAGCCAAACCTGCCTCCATGTCAGCAGGAGGGATTGCTTGTGGATGGGCTCCCAGTGCAAACTGGCCTGTGTTCAAATCCTAGCTCTGATACTGGTTCCTGCTCTCTGGTTTGAGTTTTTCCCAGGAGGCCTTGAGGCTGAATGCTTTGGCTGCTTGGCCACGTGCTCAGAGGGTGGAAGTCTATATAAAGGCTATGTGGTTTGGGGGTCAAGGCATGGACTTGGTCTGAACCTGGGCCTCAGCTCAGCAAATCTGACTCTATAGCTGCCAGAACCCAAACCCTGGCTCCAGACACCCTCAGACTTGGGGATGTTGAAAACGTGGTGGTTTGAGGCCCTTTTCTAACAGTCTCTAATCACATTAGCCTGAGGTCTGAGAAGATGCTGGTGTCTGCTCAAGGTGTCACAGTCTGTAGGCATGAGGAACCTTCTTGTTTTATTTGCTTGCCTTCAGTATGTTTTGTGGAGGGCACCAGTGCTGCTTCCTAGTTATCCTGCATGGTGTGCAACTCAGGAATATGAGCTTCCCTCTTATTTCATGGCATAAAGGGTTGTGGCTATGCAAGCTACAGCAGTCTCAAGGGGAATTGCAACTAGCAGATGAGATCAGGATGACCCACAAGCTTCATAGCTAGTGGTTTGTCTGCAGAGATCTATATGGAGAATGGAAAAGGAGGGTCATTTGCCTGCCATGGTCTTTCATAATAAAGATCTTCTGCCTCTATATTTTGAGGCCTTGAGAAATCTGACTATACAGATTCAGGCAAGGTAGGACATTGTTTTTCCTGTTACACAGAATCTTTGAAGGAAAACCTGGAGATGAGGCATTTATAGGTCTGAAGCCCAGCTGGGAGAAACAGCGATATGCTTACAGACAGCAGAAAGGATACTTATCTGTCACTTTAAACATTCATTGAGTGCTGCCTTTGCCTTAGCCTGTCTGCATCTTGTACAAGTCACCAACAAACTCCATCTCCTTCCTGCTAATGTTACGTATGCCAGGGCTGTCCTAGGCAGAGCCGGGCAGGGGACAGACTTTCCACTGGGTGAAGCATTTGGGGATATTGAAATATGACTCTGTTCTGAGTTAGGATTGGTTTGCAATATTTTACTTCTAGTTGTTTAAACGTTGCGTTGTATTATCATTAAGACTGAAGCATTTAAAAACATGGTAGTAGCCACTCCACAAGGACCAGCTGAGACTGGTGGCTGGTTTGAATGAGATCTCTTCCCCTCTGCCCTCCCCCAACATCCTGTTTTCTTCTGAAGTGAAATTCCAGTGGAGATGATGCATTTTTGTAAAGCCCGTAGCTTTCCATGGTAGTAGTGCCTATTCCGGCAGAACAGAGTTGCAGGGACAGACTTCCTGGTAGCTCCGTGGGCTGCAGGCCTACAGGAACAGCAGACTCTGGGAATGGGGGCTCCACTGATCGGAAGGCTAAAGTTTGAGCAGTGTGTCCTGGAGTCTGTAGTGCCCAGGGTTTGCCACATCATGCATGGAAGAGCAGCAACGTGCACCATTTCCTGCAAACTAGAAGTTGCTTTCAGACTCCAGTGTATTCTGAGCTGTCTCAGAATCAAACAGGAGGAAAAAATACCAGCTGGGAGGGAGAGGGGGGATGGAAAATGAGGAATGGACCAAGGTTTACGAGGGGCAGTAAGCCTCAGGGGCTGTCCTTTGTTCTGGAAAGCACTGCAATGGAAACACTATCTGTAATGCACTTTGCTTGATTCGCTTGTGGTAGCACCATGTAAAATAACCTGTCACTGAGTAGGTATCAGAAACCCATTGTCTAAAGCAGTGGTTGTCAACCAGGGCACCTGGGGTGCCTTGAGATCCTTCCAGGGGTTCTTCGGAAGGATCAGAGTGCCACACAATTTTGCAAAGCACACAGCTGTTAGTGGAAGCTAGCCCTGTTAGATGTACAATATGATTCACAAAATAAATCCAGAGTTTTCAAATAGGAATCCATAGTGTCAAAAACACTCTGACCTGCTGTGGTCTTTCTGAGTTCTTTGGAACGGAAGAATTGCTCTATTTCTTTGTAGTCAAAAACCAAGTGACAACTCAGAGCTGGCAGAGTTGACTAGTGAACACCAAACCTAACACCCGAAGTGTTTGATGCACATTTCCTGTCCTAGACGGGGAGAAAGTTGTACCTGCCACTGAGATTCATGCAATACTCTTGACTTCCAGAAGTCACAAGCTGGGCTTATTATTCTTTTGTATGGAAAAACAAAAGCTGTCATTTACAGACTAAATTCAGACAATCTTGGAGTCTGAACTGATTTAAAGAGCCCAAGACAACACAGTGGTTGTGGCTGAGGGGGGTTGCATAAACATTTTCTTTCATGTGGATTTGCCAGTCTTGGATTTAAGTGACCAAGAATGAGAAGTAGTCTGCAGAGACCTTGCTAGGTTTTGCATTGGTGCTGTGGAGAATGATGGATGCTGTGGCATGAGGGGAGTGTTGCTTGCCCACTGCCTCACTTTAACAGGGTTAATATCTGTTGACAGACTCAGCTGTGTCTGACCCAGATCCAGGGTCGTCCTGAGGCTATTTGTTCACTGATATCAGAATCTGGCCCAACCTATTTGGGGGAGGGGGGAGAAATGCATGCCCTTTATTTCCAGCCAAACAAGTGGTAGGCCTGTACCTGGAGATCAATCTGTTGTTTGTTACAGGAAATGCTGCTGTGGTGGGACATGTGACACCAAATTCAGTGACAGTGGACATGGTGGTGGGAATGAGACAGCTAGGAAATCGGTATCCATCAGTTTGTCTGTGTGTAAATGTGCAAATCTGTTGGACTGAACTCACACCGAGGATGTAAGAAGACCTGATTGCCCTCTCACTTACACTATTGTCAGCCAGGAGTAACTCAGTGGGAGTCCAGTGTGGAACTGGTGTAAGCTAGGGGTCAGTGAGGCCCAAATTTGGCGTACAGTTAGTTACATCTGCATAAACCAGGGACTACTTACATTCACCTACTCCAGGTTCTTGTAGGATGAGTGAGCACTGGGTTGGCTCACAGGGAGTTAGCAGTGGCTTGTTTCAGGCAGAGTTTGGGTCTGATTGTGTTTTTCATGCTCACAGTATGATACACTTAGAAGCATGTGTCCCAGACAGGTAAAATACACCTGTACATCCTTCCACACCACAGATTTACAGGGCATGTAGGAGGATGAGCCTGGTGAACGAGCATCTCCAGGAGGTCCAGTGTCCTTTCCCAGAAGTTTCAGCAGTCACTTCAGTCTTTCCCTTGGCAAGTTACTCTTATGCCAATGTGGAGAAGCTAAAGAGCTTGCAGAGCAGACTAGCTGCGGTCTGGTAAACTGCATAACCAGTTTTGGACACATGAGAGTGGACACATGCACATGCACACACCTTCAGTTTAGCAGCAGAAAAGAAAGCGAGGAGCAGTGAATAGCTCTTCTCTTTGTAGACTTCCTTTGATCGCTGGTCTTGGAAGCCCTGATGCTGATGTAATTTGGGACAGCCCATCGTTGAGCTTGGAGTTGGCCTTCCCTTTCTTTCTTCAGTTTTACAGTGCTGTTGAAGTATTAGGCATAGGCAACCCCCTTGCTCCTCCAGTAAGAATGGGTTAAATTATCCTCACTTCATTGGCAAGGAAATGAACGATGGTGCAGTTTGGCTGTGTTACCAAGTACAAATCTGAAATGATTTCAGAGATGTCAGTGTACTTCCTGAAGGTTGACGTCCCTGTACCTGCTGATTTGCACCTCCCATATAACAAGAGGGAATCTAGACTGGGTGTCCTACCCCAGTTCCGATACAGTATCAGTACTGGAAACAAATGAGCTGGCTCTCATCCCTCCTGTTCCAAGTGCATCATGACTCTGCCTCCCATTGCTGTGCAGAGGATGAGGGAACCTACCGCAGGCACTGCCCCTGGTGGGAAGTAGAGGCATGTGGGGAAGGCGCTGGAGAAAAGGCGAAGAGAAAGCAGCAGCTTGCAAAGCTCATTTGCTTAGATATGGCATTAGAAGAGGAATTCCTCCTCTGCTTCCCTGCTGGGACCCACAAGTCAGAGTCAAGCACCTGGCCCCACCCTGCCAACCCCACTTTGACAGAGCCCCTGCAAATCCAAATCTGGTAACGGCTTTGCAGCTCTTGCCAAACCACATGCTCACCAAGGCAATATCTGCCCCCTCCATCCTCCCTTGATGAACCAAGAAGGGAAAGTGATGGTGATGGCATTGCTTTGGCCTGTGATCCCACTGGGGTTCTGTTCAGTTGTTTGCTGCTGTCATCTCCCTGTGCTGGCCGCGTGGCCTGGGTTTTGAGTAAAATCCACAACTGATTGCTGCAATACATGAGCTTATTCCAATCCAAATGCTCCCCTTAAAGGCAGCCTGTTCATTGGCTCTATATTTAAACTCATATAAACAGGTTTTTCCTAAACCAAGCAGACAGCTAAGGGTCCTTCTCTAAATGACTGGCCTATGCCAGCCAATCAGGGGGCAGTCTGCATCTGCTCCACAGCCGTTAATCAGCAAACGAGCAGAAAGACTCTGGCTGCAGGGGTGGTAGCGTTGATCTTTGGGGGATTCACTGTGTGTTTTACACTCAGCTGCATAAATTAGTGGATGCAGACAGTTTTCCCTTTTCATTCTGGGTTGCTGCTCTTGCCCTGCTGCTACCCACAGTGCTTTGCTCTCATGTCTCAGCTTGGTGAGAGGGGTCAGTGAACCAGAAACTTTAAGTTAATAATCACTTCTGGCTATTTTAGGGTGCCTTTTTCAGAGGGAAGAAAAAAATCTGATTCAAAGGGTAAATCACCGAAAAGTACACAAGGCTGGAGGAATGGCCAGGTTGCATAATTCCAAGTCAGGATCTCTTTTTGGAAGTCCTGGGATAGTTTTGTTATCAACAAGCCAACCCTTAAGCTAGACATTTCTCTATACTATAGAATGGAAATGGGACCGGACACCACATAGAAAAGAGTAGGTAGATTTTCAGGATTTTATTTGGCTCCATGTTCCACAAACATACTTGCACAGACATGTAAAAGAAAAAAGCCCACCTCTTCCAGCCTGGGCTGCTTCTCTGCTCCTTGCAATATGGAACATGACAGGGTATTTTCAATGCTATTTTTGTACATTGTGTCACAGTGTATATTTAAAATAGCATTTAAATCTGCCAAATGGTGCAGTGTTTTAAACGGCTGTCAGACCGAATTTCTCCTCCCACATACAGAATATTTCAAATACAGCTTAGAGACAGCTCAGGGAGGGTGGGGAGCCTGGTAACATCTACAGGTACCCAAAGGGCATTAAGAGAGAATACGGAGTGAAATTACTTGTCTAGAAAGAAGCACCAAACTCTGGGTGAAATTAAGAAAGGGGGAAATATAATCTAAATATCAATACAAAAAACCGTTTTGACAGGGAAACATACAAGGCAGTAAAATCCTCTCCCAAAGGGAAAAGATAGAAGGCCCCTTGTTCAGGACATTTAAACTTAGGATAGACAAAAGTGTGTGACAGATACAATAGGAAAGCACCTGTAGAAACTCCTGGGAGATGTGACTTGATAGAAACTAATTGGCCTTGCCCTGTCTTATTTGTGACATTTACTGGGGAAGGGAATGGAGAGGAAATATGGGTGGGTTGAAAGAACCGCTGGTTGCAATGGGGCCGGGGCCTATACTGTGTCTTGTTAGAACAAGACTGCCCAAATTCCTCGGGTCACCAGTATATAGTCTGAACATGGCTTTGTTTCTTCACTGGTGGCTCTTCTAGAACATGGTATCAGTGTCATTCCTCCCGATCTATTTTTTTGTAAGATACTATGCTGTTTTATAATCAAAACAAGGTGATGATTTGGACTTGAAAGCTGCCCCTGTGGTAGGCTTCTTGGCTTTGTCCATTGCAGCGAAGAAGGTGCAGTCCTTTCTCACAAACCCTCTTGAGCTGTTGGGCCTGCGTGGAATTGATTGATACTGAGGCATTGGTGAATGGGACTGGACAATCTGAGGGGGCCTCTTAAGGGAAAATGCTTGTGAGGTACAGGTCCTTTTCTTTCGTTCCTTCCTGAAATAATCATGCTCCTCGACAAACCCAAACTTGGTGAGTTTTGCTGCCAACCTCCAGTCAAACAGGGCTGACTATAAGCCTACTGTGTGTCAGAGGGAAAGATCCCACTTCTTAGTCAATTAAGGTACCACAGGGATAGACTTGACTTTCAAAACATTATTGATCTCCTAAAGTGAATCTAATTCTCCTGGGTAAACACAGATAGACACCCAGCCATTCACACGTAGCTGCCATGAGACCACTGAATTGCTGCAAAAAGGTTTGAACTGGTGAGGGGCTTCCCCCGTGCAGGTAACTTTGTTTCATTGCTTTCCTGAGAATCCCTCTGGGGGGACCGAGCTGCTTTGCTTCCTGACCTGCCCGTGCATCTGCTCAGCTCTGAGCCTGCCCCGCCGCGTCCTAAAGGATTTGTTCTAATTCTGGTGAGAATTTGTAAGAGGGAGGGGCCAGAAGGTGGCAGAGGGCCTGCCGATCTGTGAGGGGGAAGGAGTCCTTCCTTCCTTCACTGGCCTTGTGGTGGATCTAAGCCAAGAAGGACAAGGCTTTCTTTCTTGGACTGCTGGCATGGAGTGAGTCCTGCTGGCCTGCTATACACCCCTGTTCATTACAGCCCTAGCAATGAGACAGTGAATTGCCTCTTTGGAAGGTAACCATTTGCCAAGCCTCTGTGGACGCCTTCACGGGGGGTGGGGAAGGCTGCATTTCCTTCTCGCCACAAACAAAAGTCCCAAAAGACAATGGTTATCAAGCAGTGACAGCCCTGTGCAGGAAGCAGAAATGGACTCCCTGTGGCCTGCTTGCATCTCAGTCCTGGCTGCTGTGCAGGAAGGGGGAGGGAAGGGGAATGCGTATTTTTAAAAACTCTCTATTATCCTAAGCCTGAGTCTCTCCTAGCAACGAAACTGTAGGCCCATTCAGTTCCTTGGTCCTAGCATTTCTCTCTTCCCTTCCCCTTCCTGTTGGGGTGATGATGTCAGCCAAAGAGGTCCTGAAGCTAGGAGCTTTCTAAGGAAATTCCATAGTTCCCAAGCCCTAGAAATGGGAACCTTGGACTTTGCCTGCAGTATAATGTGTATAGGGGTGTAGGTTGTAGCCATGCTGGTCTAAGGAAATAGGCAGAGTTGGACTATATTTCAGTTGGTCTAATAAAGGATACCAGGTTTACCCAAAGAACCTTGTCTGTATAATGTGTATGGTACTTAGCCACAGGCAGTAGCTTAACAGATACGTACAGCTGTCTTATCCCAGTATATTTTCACTGCTGTGGCATCCTGGGCTTGCTTCCCCTCTATGGAGGGGTTAAAAACTCTGCTTTGGGTTTGTTTGTGGTATTTGAGCAGGGTTGGCTTCTTGGCATTTGCTTAATTTTTTTTTTTACCCAACCTGTATCTCATCACTTGTCAATTCTCTCCCTGCTCAGTGCATTGGAGTCCATCTGGAGGGTCTCCCCAAACTGCTTGATTTTTATAAACAAATGCAGCTTTGTGTTCTTAGCAAATGGTAGCAACCTGCTCTCCACAAATGATGAGTAAATGTGTTAAATAGCATCAGTGCCACTATAGATCCTTAGCACCGCCCAATGTCTACCTCTCTCCACTCTGAGGACTGTGGCTACTTCTCTAGTGTTCTTTTTTCCCCTTTTTTTGTAACCTTGATTGACTGCAAGACTTTGCCCCTTACCCCATTATTTAATCTCCCTGGCAACCTTACAAGAGGCTGTCCAAAACTGCTTTGTAAGAATCCTGATAAAAGATGTTCTCTTAATCACCTTTCTCTGCTATTTCACTAGCATCTAGGGGACTTGTCCAGACCATAGCGACAATGTTGCCTTTACAGGTTTTGTATTGGTAGGACCTAATCAGGTTAGACTTATCCAACTGTTGAAGTTTTAAGTCTTAAACTCTCAGGGCTAGATCCTTGGCCAGCTTAATTCAGCGTAACTCCCCCAAAGAGCTACATTGGCTCAAACAGAGGAGAACATGGTCTTCAATCAACTTGTCTTTCATATCATCTGGCTGTTCTGAGTCCTCCTCTTTAAGCTGTTCCACCTCCACTTATGCCTGAGTCCTCTGTAATGTTGTGCAGTCTACTTAACAAAGCTTCCCCTGGTTTGGCACAACTGGACTACCAAGGTTATCCAAACTGGAAGCTACCTTGGAACCAGATTTCCTGTTGCTTTCCAAGCCCTACAACATTGTGTTTTGCATCACTTGGTATTTATATGGTCTTTTCTGGGTGCTCTTGAATGCCACTGAGTATCACTCTTTATGAAAGTGGTCCAGTCATGAGCATCCTTGACTTTTTGGCACTCAAAAGTTAAATGCCAATAAGTGATCATTGAGATGTCCTTCTAACCCCATTAGATCAAATCGGGCTTAAGCCTGGCTTGAACCTGCTCTCTTCTGCCATCTTCTCCCATCAGATGCCTTATTCTTTCAGCTGCACAGCTCCTTTCTGTCATTTATCAGTGACAAAGAAGTACGTTTCACTTTCAGCACTGATTTTCAACCCCAGACATCTGCCTGAACATATTCTACTCTTGTGCCTGCGCTTGTGTGCATTTATCAAGGCCTGCAAAGTATGGGGGCATGTATGCATATAATTCCATGCATCATGGAGCCTGGGTAGAGACACTACAAGCACATAGGTGTCTTCTCTCTCTTACCTGGTCTCAAATGAAGGCAGACATCAATGAGACACTCAGGAAAGACTTTGCATAACCAGAGGAACTGCAGTAGCAGATCCGCTCTCCACTGCAGTATTTTGTGTCTGATGGAGGCCAGTACCAGATACATCAAAGGACAGAGTGATAAAGCCTGTAAGAAGCAGTGTGAAATCCTTTTCATAATCCCTAATGGTTAGAGATGAGCTGAAACCTTGCAAGCATGAGCTTTTCTAGCCTTTCTAAAACTTTTCATTGCAACTACTGTTCTTGTCATCTATGTAAATGCCCATCTCTGGATCTTGCTATGTTCTTCAAGAAACCGGATCAAATTCCTTCAGTTCTACCCCTACAACATTCTCCTATCTAGCGAATTTAAATAACCTCCTTACGCCTCTTCCAAATAGCCTGTGAGCATTCCCAGAGCTCCTCTCCCTTCTCTGCATGCTTGTCTTCAGAAGGTACACATGCATATACAAGTGTTTCTATGCTATTCAGTAGCTGATGATTCACTCTGGTGTTCTTGCTGCTTCTACTATTGCATTCCTATAGTATCCCTCCTATGAAGCAGTCAGTTCAGTACATAGACTTCTAGATATGGCCTAGAACATTTTTTTAATTGGCTAAAGTACTGTACTGGTCAGATCTCCTTCCCACATTTCACACAATCAGACTTAAATTGCTTGTTCTGCTGTTTCTAGGTGTTGGGGGTAAATCCTGTAGGTCTCTACAAAAGACTACACACCTCTCCTCCTGTTCACTGACCACAAACACTACAGATATTTTCCATGATGTTTTTGGTTTGGAGCCTTATTTCCTATATCTCTTCATTTGCTTGCTGGTCCCCTGCTCTGCCTAAATCAAACACAATCACATCCCTCATCCCAAGTAAATTTCACCATGTAATTGAATTCCAGGTCACCGATACACAATGTGCATAATGATTGTCCTAACTTCCATTACTACCCCCGTGCTCCAGCCACTTCCCTGGCTGCTCTGTCTCCTGTACTTTCTGGAGTAGTAATAATAAAAGCAGATATTTAGGTCACAGTAATACCCAAACCCTGCAATGGGAATTGGAGTCCAATGTGTTGGGTGCCTTGTGTGATAATACATATAGAAAGCCTTGGGAAGAAGACACATGGATACATATGTCTACCAGCTCTTGATGAGCTCAGCTACAGTGTTTGTCCTTTGTTCTGTATTTATAGAATCACAAAGAAGCTGAAGTTTTTGAAATGGTGCTAGCCAAGGGACAAACACTCAGGCAGGTTTCTTTTTTCTTTAGCACCATATGCTTGTCACCCCCTACAGAAGTGGGGTGAGGGGCTCCCCCATTCTTGTAAGACTTTCCTGCCTCTTCTCCTCTGCTGAAGTCATGCTTGAACCTCTGGAGGGCTCGTAGATCTCTGCCTGGGTGTGTTTCATTAAGGGCTCTCCAGCCTGTCAGTGCCTCCCTGGTCTCCAAAGGGGTTTTGAATATATTTACCCTGGGCTCTTTGTTTCTCGGTCTCTTCCTCAGAACTCTGGAGCCTCCCGAGCTCTGGTTTCCTGTTCTAGTGCAATTCCGATTTCCTTCGGTATTTCATCCTCTCCTGGGAAATGTGTGTCTGGTTTTGACACCTCTTCCCTGTCCTCCTTTGTAAACATGGGCTGAGGAAGGAACATATTTCATTTTTAGCAATGTGCCCTTTGTGTCAATAACTCCCCCTCCTCACCTTTTCTTGGCAGCCCTGCTATCTTCGGTGCTGATCGCCTGTTTCTTTTTGTTTGTTGTGCAGTTTTCCTTTGATGAGAAGACACCAAGAGAAAAGAATCACCTGCCCAGGTCTCTTCTGTACCTGGAATTTTCCATCTCTCAGAAGCTGCTTTATATACAGAGACAGAAGTGAGCCATTCATTTGTCTTTCAACCCTTCCCCTTTTCCATCTCTTCCTGTTTATTAGTTTCTTAACCGGCTCCATCTCACCTGCTCTTGCCCCTGTCCCTACCTCTACAGTCCAGCTTTGCCCTGCCTGGTTTCACAGAGGCTCCAGTTTAGAGATAACTTTGTGAGACCAGTGGGCTGCTCTATCCCTGGCATTGTTAGTACTTCGGAGGGCGCTTCCCCTGAGGTTGCATACCCTAGCCGTCACTTGAGCTCAGATCCAGCTTCCAGCCAGATTTAATTCTGTCCATATCTGTGGTTCCAGGATGGACCCAGAGCTCTTGCTTCTGTTGTTTCCTACCCTGGCACATAGGAGATAGTAAACTAGATATGCCTGGATTATGCGACTGCACACCAGACCCCTACACTGCTGCCTAATTTGTCCCCAGCACCCTTGCATGCCTCATTCTTTTGTCCTGCCTGTAGTGAGGGGTGTGCTCCAGGGTTTCTCACTGCAAGGCCCCTATGCTGAGGTAGAAGTGCCAGACATCTCCAAGGGTTGTCACTTTGTTAAGTAGGCTGTATGACCCACCAACAGCGTGGCATGATTAAGGCAGATGCCCCTGGGTGTCTTCCTATAAGTAGTGTGTATCTTGGCCTGGTTCTGGGTCCTGGATTCCCTTCTGCATTGCATCTCGAATCTTTCAGGCATGCAGCTCCTTGGAAACTGGAGAGCGCAGTGCTGCAAGGGAAAAAAAGAGAGACTAGGTAAGAGTCATGGTAAGGGAAGGGCTATCTCCTCAGCAGCTATAATTTGCTTCACAGGAGAGTTTACAAATAGTCCTTTCCCAGAACAAAACCTCCTGGGATGCGAATGTCCTCAGACCATGCTCTCCTTTTGTTACTTCTCATGTACCCTCTTCTAATAAAGGCAAGCAGTGAATAACTTAGTACATTAGAGCTCAATATTCTGGACCAAATCTTAGGGTCTGTCCCAAGACTAGTGTTGGATGGAAGATCACCGTCCCCCTCCTCCATCTTAGTTTGATGCTGGACCCACTTTTCTAAAACACTAGTACCTCTGGACCCACCTCTTTTTTTCCCCTAGGACAACTCCAGGGTATCTGGGCCCTGCTGAACAGATTATTTCTGGTGTGCTTCACTCTGGCATTTCTGCTGCATGTGGAGAATGAAATGCTTGTGGCCTGAATGTCTGCAGGACCAGTGAGGGAGCCCATCTCTGCCAGCCTCTTTCTTTGTTGCCTTTAGCAGGTCCTGGCATGGAGACCTTGAGGCCTATTCGAGCTGAGCTTTCTGCAGCCTGAAAAGAAGGCAATGGCGCCTCTCTTTATCAGGCGCGCACTCAGCTGCGTTCATTTTGTGACTACGCAATTTGGGGGCTTTGTTTTGTTATTTATTTATCCATTGCATTAAGGAGAGGCTCAGAAGCCGGAATACACTGAGCTCTGCATATTGCATCGCAAGCCCGATAATCAGGCACATTAAAATTCCAAGGCAGCTTCTGACAAAGTCTCTCTGTGCTGTGAAAGGTGGCTTGAAAATGCTGGGGAGCTGTGACAGGCAGGCGCGCGGGCAGACAAAGAACTCACTGTGTCAGTCTCTGTCTGCTCCAGGAAGAAAAACACACGCGCGCTTCCCCCCACTGATGCAGTTCCCCACTCACCTTCATGCACACGCCCCCTCTGCACGCACGCACCCACACAACACCGGGTAAGGCATCTGCTAATGCAGGGCCCAGAAAGAAGCTGAGATCAGGCACACATGGCAAAAGCACTGTCGCACAAGTGCATGTGCACGCACAGAACCCCTTGAAGCCCAGCCAGCAGTATCTCTTCATGGGAAGAGTCATGGCAGCACCTGGGAATGACAGCTGGAAAACAAAGTCCTCTCTGACTGCATGGCTGAGAGCAGTGTCTGTTCTGATGAGAACCTGGCTTCATCACCAGGATGCCAAAGAGCTGCACTAGTATGAATCAAAGCCCACTGCACCCCTCTGGTACAGGTAGAGGATTTGCAGGTTGACCAGAAAGGACATGGAGGTCCAGGGTCAACAGTGACTCTGCTGCAGAATCAGACATGGATCTCCAGAGTCATCCTCCTAACCAGGGGGTCGGTCTTCCATCCATGGGTTTGACTGACCCCACTGAAGGAGCTGCGTGTGTGTAAGAAGGGAAGTGGGGGATAGGACTAGGCTGAAGCAAAGGCAAAGAGTCATCACCTCTTCTGGCAGTTCAACCCAGGTATCTGCAATGGCAGGTGAATTACAAGGACCCCGTTGCCCCCAGGCCACCACTGGACAGCCCTGGAGGACAGAAGAGGGCATCTTTCCTCGGACCCTGAGGGAAGGGGCCCATAAACAAACAGCACAGAGCGCTTGAGGAATTTCCCGTGGTTTGGCTGATTCCAGGGAACAGCATGCTGGGCTGTCCAACGTGCAGCCCCTCCAGTGGGGCTGTGCTGTACAGCGTGTAGAAAAAGACCTCCTTTTCTTTCCCCCGGAAGCCTTTCCTCTGACAGATGCTGCCGTTGTGTGTTGCACCGCTAGGTGCTGCTGTGGCAAAGCCCTGAGCTGCAGGCCAGGCCTGTTCGGCTGCTGTGAAGGAGATGTCTGGATTTTTAATGGTTTTTTTGTATTTTTTCTTATTTTGTTGGAAACCTGCCCCTTCCCTCCCTGCACCACTGAAAGCAAAGCACAGGGCTGCATATGAAACTGCTCTGACAGCATGACAGTGCTGGCACGACACCCAGCAGCATGTGGGCACTGGGTGCTGGGTACCTGGAAGGCAGGGTGCACCTGCAGGGCAGTGTACACCTGTGTCCTCCTCAGCAGCAGGCCCAGGGCAGAGAGGATTGGAGGTGGCCTCCCACTGGCATGCATGCCACCAGTACCCTGGTATTTTTGCTTCCCCAACCAGTGGTTTAGAGGGCTCTGGGGACTCGGGCGGTTGCTGCTCTTCATGGAAAGCATTTGCTACAAGGGTTGCCTCTGCTCTTCAGGAAGGGATCAAGAGAGAGGCGAGTGGAGGATGCTCAGCTGGAGGTCAACTTCCTTTGGGCCAGCTGGAGATGTTCCCTGCTCCCCTCATGGCTAGTGCAAAGTGAGCACATCACATAGACAGGCCTGTGGGCTTAAATGCCATCAAGGCAAGGCAGGGCCGGTGATGATTGCCAGGAGGAAGCACTCTGAAGAGCCAGCAAGGTCTACTGCTCCTGCAGTTCAGACAGCAGCAGCAGTGGCTGAATATACCCACTTTCCCACAGAGGTGGCCTAGATCGCCTGGCTTCCTCTCAGCAGCTGGCCTTAGCCCTGTCCTGCCCCACTCCACCAGCACTGCAGGCTGCTCCCTGGGGGTATCTGTGAAGGCTTTGGAACAGAAAAGACTGGTGTGAATTTGGGGCAACACAGGCTGTAATGTGCCTGGCTCCTTTGTAAATGAAAACCTGTTCCAGCTGGTCTGCAGGTCCTGCGCTGCCTGTCTGCTCGGTAAGGGGGATAACCCTATGGTGAGGCAGTAGTTGTGCCCTCTGCCCTGCCTGCCACACTTTGCCAGGGACGCCCTGAAGGATGGGGTGCATGGAAAGCAAGGCTGGCATAAAGCAGGCCCCAAGTCTGACACTTGGATGCCTAGCACATCTGTCACGGCTCTGGGGAGACTATAGGGGAGGAAGAGCCATCCTGGAGAATTAAACCCCCACACAAGACCCCTTCCATAAAGGGCTGAGGGATTTGGCCCATGCTGCTCTTTCACGTTCCCTCTGTAGGTTAGACATGGTTTTTGTTGCTTTTCAGGGCAGACTTCAGTCCTGACACTCGCCTTGCCTGAGCCTGCAGCCTGGAAATTCAGGCCAGGTGGCATGACCCTTTTTCCTCCCCAAATCACATTGCCCTTGCCCCCCTTCTCAGTCAGCTCCCTCCCCAGTGAACACCTCGCTCCCTGCAGCCCTGCTCTACTTCAGTGCAGCAGGGGTGGCCGGCTGGTCACTGGGAGCAGAACTGGTCTCCTCACTCTTCCTCATCCTTTGTCTCTACAAGCTGAAAGGAGGGCCTGTTTCTTCCTGAGCCCTTACTTGCTTAGTTGGGGGTCAGACCCCAATCACAGGCCCTTGGGGTGAACCCCAAAGCTAGAGGCCATCCATTTCCGGTCAGCCAGTCCCCTTCAGGCGTTTGACCCCTCTCCAGTTCAGTAAGCTGGTGCCTCTGCTCCCACTGGTGTCCCTTCCTCAACAAGCATGCATTGAGAAATAAAGCCCAATGTCTTTTGACGCTTGTTTGCCTGAGGTTCTCCATTCCCACAACAGGCTGGTGGCAGTCCCTTCACACCCCGTCTATATCCTTCGGAGGTTCTGCAAAAATCCTGTCTACTCTGGCTGCTAAATAATGCTTCTCTAGGAACGGGGCTCTAACAACGCCCAGCCCAAAGCCCTTGTCATGTTGTATGTGCAGCTGCTCTTCCATTTGCAGATAGCAATGGGGCAATCCACGGGTTTGGTTTGCTGGACATTTTATGAGCATTTCTGTCCCCATTGCCAAGTGTACATAATGTTACTGATACTGATAATCCTTGCAAAATCAGATGAGGAAAATTATTTGTGCATTTGAAATATCTGGCCCTAGATCTAGGGCCCTGCAGGATTAAAGGTGTGCTACAGCTGTAGGCCAGTGGGATTATTTTGAAACTCCTCTGTTAAATTCTTGGAGAGCTGAGATGCAGAAGGAATCTTCTTTTCTTGCCTTGCTAATAAAATCTGGCTGAAGTGACACAGTATAATCAGTGTTTACCTGGGAGTTTACATACGGTTTGTTGTAATTATAGTTTCAATTCCTGCTTTTGCTTTTTTTTAAAACATCTATTTTTCAATCAGTAAAAGTAAATACTATTTTCAGCCCAATGTAATTCTTCCACTCCCATGGCCACAAACACAGCAAGGAGAGAGATTCCATTTGTGAGCTGTGCAATTGAGCATAGACGGGAGCCTGATGACTGGAGGGTGTTGGCAAAGGGAGAGCTGGATTCTCTTGTTTGCCCAGGTGTAAATCAGGAGGGGCTCCACCAGAATCGGTAGGGGCTATGGATGTAAGTGACATGGGAGCTGGGCCCACAAAGGGGCTTTCCCATTGTGCCTGGCTCTTTAAAAACCCTGAAGCTATCTAATGAGCGAGACTGGAGAAGAGAGAAAAGCCTTTGAGTTCCTCATAGTCTGTCTCTGGGATGACAAAGGCTTGCTCCCTGCTGTATGTTCGCTTAGGGCCACAATATATTTGCAGGTCAAACGATTGAATGTTGTCTGCTTTGGAAGATGTGTTTTATTACAAACACAAGGGATGTGGGAGTGTTGTCCCTTCTGCACTCTGAAATTCAGTCACCCCCATCCTGATTAAGCCCGTGTGGTCCCAAAAAATTCCAGGCAGTGCACCAGTTGTTTTAATGGGAAAACTTAAGACAGCCAATGCTACTCACTCCACAGGAATCAGAACTTGTGGTAGAGGTGATATCTTTTATTAGACCAACTAGATTTTTGCAAAAAATATATATATATATTTAATTATTTTTGTCTCAAGACCAAGACAGCTACAACTTGAATACCTACTCACGCCACACACACTCGGATGCATGCCTGTTGGGGTTGTTTTTTAACCCAAGCATGATGCACTGAATTTCCTGTGGATATTCTATTATACTATCCATTATTGTGTTCATATAATTGCAAAAGGAGCAGGAACTCTGCCCTGGGAATGAAACAGATCCATGTGCCACAGGGAGAATAAAAGACAGGCACCTTGCCTAAAATGTGCTTGTCAGGAGGCTCAGAGCCGCCCAATTTTTGTACGTCCCATACTACACACTGGTGTGTGCCCGGCTATGTCCCAGTAAATAGCAGCCATGCAAACTTGGCCTCAAGCCATTTATTTGTGCTGTTCAGGGGCAAGCAGACACAGCCGAGATGCAATGAACAACATTTGGAGTGGTGTGTGTAGCCCAGGGAGCTGTGTGTGAAAAGCAAACGCTTCTCTCTCACAGACCTTCCAAGCCACCTTCCACCCACAGCAATGATGAGTTTCCAAAGGGCTTTTTATACTGCTCATCATTACAGTATCGAAGCCCTGGATGTTAACGACTCAGACCACGATCAAAGAAAACCCGAACCATTAACAAATTGGAAGTGACCGGAATCGTGCAGCAAAGCTTCATCGTTCCCCTTGGCGCTGCACACCTTTCCTTCCTCTGCCTCTCTCACATCCCAGACATTCAACCTTTACCTCTATGAGTATATTTTACAAGCATTCAGAGCCTCCTCACTTTAATTGGGCAACCCAAACAGGGAAGGATTTTTAGGATCCCTCTCTGGGAAATAAGTTGTTGTCCTTGTGCCTCTAAAATGCTGTGTGCGCTGTCAGCGTGATTAGAAACAACAGTAATAGTAATAACATTAGTGGTAGATTTGTGGTTTTACTTCAGTTTTCTATTGTTTTTCACAGAACCAAAAAGGAAAGGTAAAAATGACAACAACAAAAAAGGCGGGGGGGCCTGGAGAAATGTCTGGAAAACATATAATTTAGTCTAAATGCAAAACCATAATTCTGGTGTTAATAATTGTATTGGTGAGGGGGAGAACACGTTCTCCGTGACCAGATTTGTGAATTCTTGTGACAAATCTCACAGCAAAAATGCTTCATATTTTTTCAGGTGCTGCAGCTTCCCAGTATTGCTTCTTCCAAGGGACCCTGGGTCTTTTTGTCCCAGAGCTTCCTACTTTCTGCACATATTTGATTCTACTCTCCCCTCCCCCGGCCTTTTCTTGTTGAAAATGTATTTACATCAAAAATAAAGAACCATGAAACAGGGCTTAGAAGAGAGTAACTAGTACTGGAGGAACGACTGCCCCGGCATTTTAAGTTTCCCGGCATAGATAATCGGGTGCGTCCCGTTTTTGGGTCTTTATTGTGCCCCACGTTTGCATTTTTGTCAGGCTGAAGGGGGTGGACAGTATATTCTTGTAATTTTCAATACAGAAGAAAAGAGGGGATGATATCAGTGTGAAAGACTTCTTTTCACAATAGCTCCTAACTCGTATGGTTTTCTATCAAACCAAAGCAGTAGAAAAGAAAAATTTATAGTTCCTTTCTGTAAGCATTTTAAAAAAATAAGCTATTTCCTTTTCTCTTTGGATGATAAACCTCTTTTTTATTGTACCCACAAATGCATGTATATTTCCTGTCTTAACACTTTTTTCCCCTTTAACTTTTTCCCCCCTATTATTAAGAATGAGATGTTAAAACACCCACCCAAAATATTTATCTTTTGGAACAAAGACATTGAAATCATTTCAGTTTGTTTGATTTAAATTCGCTTTTATCTTGTCACTGAAATTTGGATTGAAAAATCATCAGATTTTGATTGACATTAAAATTATTTATTGTCACATTGTAGCTGTTCAATAAATTGTGTCTGCTTTTCAGCGAATAAATGCTCCATCACTAGCTACCTTGGTGCTTTTGTCAAGGGAAAGAGTCTTTCCTGAAAGCTCACATCAGTACCCTTGGTGATGGGATGGGGAAAAAAATCTTTTCTACATGCCATGCACAGAAAAGGTTAGGACCCAATTCTACATTTAAACTAATTTATAAAAAAAACTAAGCAAAACCCAAAAACCAAAAAAACGAATTTCTTTTGCATTTTGAAATTTAGCTTCATCTTCCGCTGGCATGGCAGGGACTTGCTAGCTGAATGCAAGGGGAAGAGTTTAGTCTCTCTTCAGACAGAGAACACAATTTGTTCTTCACAATTTTTTTTAAAGCAGAAAAGCAATTCAAGGCTGCTTCTGTGATCCACATAGGTGGTTCCTCTCCTCTCCCCTCATAAAAAAATATATTCAAGGGGTGCGTTGAACCTAAAGGATTAAACCAGGCTCCTTAGAGGGAATTTGGGGCATTTGGGTTGCACTGTAAATTTCTACTCTTTATTCTGAACCGCAGGAAGCTGAAAGGAGCATCAGCTCATTTTACCACGCTCCAAAACCCAGCCTGCCCCCTCAGAGCAAGTCCTAGCAAGATGGTCAGAGTGCATTGGCAGCTCTTCTGCAGAAACGGCATCCTGGGGCTGGAAGGGGCTTTGTCTGTGCCCTTGCTCTGTCTGAACTGCTTGGGAAAGGTAATACGTGCCTCAGCTCCAGGGCACAGCAAGCTGGAATTTTTGAGAGCTCAGCACCCATGACCAGGGCCAGGGTTTCAGGACTGCTTTGCTCCCAGGCAGGCATCAAGATGAGGGATGTGGTGGGGAGGATTGGGGGGGAGAGGAGGGATGCTGAGCCCTTGTGAGAAGCTGCCTGTACGTGTCTCAGTGGGAGCTACAGCGTGCCGAACCCAGCTTAAGCATACAGCCGTGCTGCGGGAACTATGGACCCGATCCAAAGCTGCATCAAGTCAGTGGAAAAACTCCTGCTGACCTGAATGGCCTTTTTATTGGCTTGCTCAGTGCAAGAAGTAGATTCCTACAGCCTTCTGCGGAGCGGCGGCTGCTACGGGCACAGGCCAGGGCTGGAGGCTATTCAGGAAAGGGCAGCACCACTGTGCCAGCTTGGGAAGGGCTGAGCTTGTTCCCCATAAAGCCTGTGCCTTGAGGAGCGTACAGTTCTGGCCTGCTCTACTCATGCCGTGGAGAGGGGGATTTCTTCTGGTGGGAGCTGAATGAGCTCTTTGTTTTGTCAGGTTTGACAAACACCATCTCAAGCACTCAGATGAGGGGGACCCCTTGGCCTCGTGTCCACCTGGGCTGCCCTGCTGTGCTTAACAGGACTGCATATTGCCACAGAAGCAGGACTGGTCCCCTCAGCTCTGCCTTCTGCTCTCCCTGGGTGCCCAGGGCAGTAAGCACAAAATATGAGAGCGGTTAGTGGAGCTAATGGCACAGTGGGCCCCTCTGTGCAGCCCCTGTGCTCTCCCTTGGAGCAGGGCGGAGAGGATACAGGGAGATAAAGCCGCTTTCCTGTACCTGCCCCAAGCGAGAGGGCATTTCAGGCTTTTCCCCCTGCTAGAGCAGATCCATCATGAGCACGTCTGCCGAGATTTCACAACACTGGAGACAAAGAGAACACGCCTGCCATGAGGAAGAGGGAATTTACCCCCTGCAGCAGCCAGAGACTATTTGAATAAACTTTCATCAAGATTTGGGTGCTTCCAAAAGAGGTAACTTTTAGGCAGCTGTGTATAAGCTGGCTATACCCAGAAACAGGTCTGGACATGGACAACAGCCATTTCAGCAAGGGCCAGGAAGGAGCAAAGATGCTTTCCAAGGAAGCGGTCTGATTCCAGGGGACTGGGTCTTGCCTGCAAGCTAGAGATGCCCCAACACAGGCAGCGTCTCTGAAACTCTGTTCTCTCACAACAGTGATCCTGGCTCTGAACTGAGCTGTCTTTCTCCCAGTTTAAACATGTCCTACAAACAGATGTTTGTGACTTAGGCTAGTTGTGATTGTTCATCCGGTTTCTGCCCAGGAGCTCTTTGCAAGCTAGTTGTTTTGTCCACAGGGTGTCCACGATCCAGGGTGTGCGATATTGCTTCTGCTCCTGAATCACAGCCCAGCCTGACCCGCCATCCCCTCGCTTGCAGCGGTAGAGGTTTGCACAAAGAGCGGCTGCTCCCCAGTGTTTGAGCAGGCAAAGCCCCGTTCCCACGGCTGCTTGGGGAAAAGGGAGTGGGAACGTGTGTGAACGTGGATGAAATGGAGACAGGAGGAAGTGTGTTGGGACAGTCTCTCCTGCTAATCACTACCACCAGGGGCCTCTCGGGCTAGAAAGACTGACAATTCCCTCCTTGGTAAATCCATCCCTTACCAGGCGAGATATTCTGATCTGCTGCCTCTCTGAGTGCCAGGCTGCAGCGCTGGCTTCAGCAGCAGAACTTGTTTAGAAGCAGAATTTGTATTAAACGGGTTGATTATTGTTCTGACTGGCGGGATGCCAGGGTCTGTGTCACTCAATAATTGCAGCCAAAGAATGTTCACAAAATATGCGTGATGGGGAGAGCGGTGGGACAGACCTTTTTGAACACATTTCTAGCCAGGCATTAGATGAGGGTGCTAAGGTCCCCAGAGAAAATCATAGCCTGGGTTGTGCAAGGTTGGGGAGAAGAAATTGAGAGGGGCTCTGCCCTTGCTTCAAGCTGTAGGCAGCTTTGGAGCTACAAACAGCTAACAAGGGGTAGGGGAGAATGCACCACACATAGGCACTACTTTGCTCCTTGCCCTATTAAGCTCAGGCCTAGAAGCTCGGGCGGGGATGGGAAGGGTGGTACAGTTGTACATGCTGGTACATGCATTTCTGATTGTCTCAATCTATAGGCAGCACCAGGGAGGTTGTTGTAACCTCCAGGCTTCTAAGTCCCACCCCAGGCTCCTTGGTCCCTGCGGTGGGGATGATACCAATGTGGCTCAGCATTGAGCACTCAGAATTGATCTGAGACTTGCCTGCACTGTCAGTTCTTCCCTCAGCCTCCCAGCCTCTACAACCCCTTGGTAGACCTACTGTACCAGGGTGCACAGCAACTCACAGGGACACCGTGGAGAAGGAAGGTAGGAGGTAGTACGCAGGAGCAGGAAAGCAGCTCCACTTGGGGCTTACCCTCTGAACAAAGACCGTGCCCAGTGTGTCAGTGGGAGGAGTCCTGCGGGAAGCTGGATGTGCGAGGGTGGCACATTTGAAAACTGGATAAATATTGTCGGCAGAGAGAACAAACCCGACTGCCTTTGTGCTTTGCTGAGACATCTCTGAACATAACAGAGGCAAAGATGATCAATTAGACTCCCAGTGATTGTGAGAAGTCATCGTTTGCTGACTTGCATCTTTGCTTGCTGTAGTATGATTTGTCCCTACAAACCCTCTGCTCTGCCAGTCTTTCAGCTGCCTACCCACAGCTGTCTGTGTGCTCCAATCCAAGCCTGCAGCTCCCCCTGCTATTCCAGCTGGGAGACAAAAACATTTCCTTGTGCCAGCCTCAAATCAAATGCGTCTTTCTTGGTGACCTGGACAAATGCCCCTTAGGCCAAGACCTCCACACCTATTTCACATGGGACCTCAGGTACCTTTCTCAAGGCCATCCATACCATTTCTTTAAGGGGACTTAAAAGCCAGCCAAAGAAATGAATAAAGAAGCATTATTTAGTTAACATTTACACGGTGCTTTGAAGCTGTAAAGCTCTATAGAAATGCTAACCGTTAGCGCTTGTTGTTTGGCTATCGGAGGGTTTTTTTATGCAATGAAATCCCTCTAAGAAGAGAGGGGGTGTGTGTGCCTGTGCTGGGAGGAGCGCTGATGGAGAGATGCTGCATTTCAGAAAGGCAAATAATCACAGCCTAGGTTAGGTCTTCTGTCGAGAGAATAATTGTGCTTCTAAAGGGCTGATATGATGAGCAGCGCTGCTTTGAAATAGAAATAAATACATAAATAAATCAGGGATCTTGGACTGATTAAGGCAATTGCTTCCCTGCTTTCTCCTTCCCCTTTGGGTCCTGGTTCCCAGAGCCAATTACATATTTAAAAAGTTTCTCTCTGAAAAGGACTCCAACTTGAAAATAATGTTGCTTTGTGGCTGCCTAATGAACGGTGCGGGCCGGGACAGTTTACAGCTTGCTAATTGGTTTTAAATTGGTCCAGCTCCTGCTCATAACTTCTTTTATGGAGTGACCACAATGAGAATGACCTCGCCAGGAGCCCTGCCTCGCCGCGGCTGGGCACAGGGTCACGGCGTGACCGGGACGGGCTGGTCAAGGGTTCCATTGTGCCGGAGCAAGCCGGCCGGCCCGCCTCCCCCGTTGTCTGCTCCTCCTCCCCCTGCCCCAATGGTCAGCGCCTGAAAGGGATCCCCGGGGCTTTGTGATGTTGTGGTTAAGTGGACACTTGTCCTGGTAGAGGCTGAGCTGTACCATAGGGCATCTTTCTGCCAGGACATGAGAGACCTTTAGGGTGGGACGGTAGCCAGGAGAGAGAACTGGGCCTTTCTCTCTGAGCTTGGGGAATAGTTGAGGGAGCCCACTCCAACACTTGGCTCTTGTGGGGATGCGATTAATTGATTCTCAGGCTGTCTGTGTTTTACCAGTGAGAATCCTCTCGGCCTGGCTTGCTGGCAGGAGCTGGTAGCCGCCCGTGGCATTCATCGTGAAGAGCCACCCCCGTAACTCTAACCTGGCTGTAGCAGCTTCAGCTCCATGATAACTGGGAGCCCTATCCATCCCACAAGCATGTCAGCGTTTTTGTGACTGGTCTTTAGCACTCTTGTCTGACCCAGTTACCATGCACGCCCACAGGGCTGCGTTGGATCGGCGTGGCAGAGCACAGCTGTGTTTGCGGATCTCTGCCAAGCACGCTGCCTGGCTGTGTTTGTACCAATGTACTCTGGGAGGTTCTGGGCAGCTCTCCCATATTTATGTAGCACTATACATGTCCATGACACTGAACAGACAAATAAGGCACCAGCCCCTCAGACCCCAAGACAGACTGGTCCGATTCGGCAAGCAGCGTAACTGGAGTGAGAGGGACCATCGCTGTGAAAGAAATCCCCACGAGTGAAGTTTTGCAGGATTGGATCCAGAGTAAGACTTGTCTTGACATGATCAGTAAATACAAGACAGAGAGGCAGAACGGAGGACACAGGTTAGTTTCAGCTGATGGTGCTGGCACCAGAGAGATTCAGAGTATTTTCCCCTTAAATGACTGCTGCATTTGACCACATTTGTGATTTACTGAAAGACACCCAGATGGAAATGACAAAGGGGAAAAGGGACTCAGATGCTAAGGGTGCGAGCAGAACCCTAACGGATAGACCAGTGAAAGGATCGCCTTTGCCAACAAAGGCATTATTGGATCCTGTATTTACCTCTAACACATCTATTCTGTAAATGTGGCTTATTGACAATGGAAAGGATTGGTTATTAGTTTGGGAGTTTATGGAGAAATTTGAAAATTACTGACATCTGCCAGTTAAAACAGGATCCTTCCAAGCTCAGGACTGTTCTCAGGCTTAAAGACACACATGCATGCACACATGCTTAATACAGCAAGGTAATGAGGAAAAACAAATAGCTCTACATTCCCAGGGCTAAATCTGGAGCTCCTGGAAAACAATAAATGGATAATCAATTAAAAAAAGACTCAAATCTATTCCAATCGCATTTCAGTCTCTACTTCCATAATAAAGCAGCAGGATAATTGTGTACAGCTCAGATAAATGTATAATAGCTTCTACTTGCCTATAGATGCACACACAGCATCTGGGTACATTTATGTGTGAATCTGTCTCTCCGTGTTTAGAAAGAGAGATGTGTGGATATACACAGACAGAGAAAAACCCTATATAGCTTTTTAAGCATAATACTAGTTTTTACCACTGAATAAATTATTCAGCACAAATAATTTAAGTAATTTGGGTATTTTTCATCGAACAAATTATTTATGAGATTTATTGTGATCTGACCAGTTCTACTAGTTCCACAGAATAACAGGGAACAACGAAGGGAATGATCCTTCACCAGCAGAGAGATGAGCTAGATGACCTAACAAAGTCGTCTTCCATCTCTAACTTGTATGACCCCATGAATATTGCAATAGGTTTCATACTGTAACCCGTACATCTGTAATAGCTGTACAACATGTTTTCAAAGAGAGGCAAAGCATATAGGAAACAGAGAAGCTTTGGCAGGACTATGCAGGGAGCTGGGGATTAAAGTAGTAGGGAGGCTGTGGGCAGGATAGGAGATGTTGGCAGGACTGTGGGCATGGGGTCTGTGAGATATGTCTTGGAGCTGCATTTGGCAGGGCACTGTGGATCAGGAATGTGGTGCTTTGTGGAGCTAGGTGAGGAGTTTTTTCACCATCTCTCACATTTCTCTCAGCTGTAGCCAGGTCATCTGGCCTCTCACTTTCCTGGGCACTAACAGAGTCCATAGGCAGTAGAGAGCATTTTGGCCCTAGGACCCTTCCACGTGTGACCTTGTTTTCAGCATCAGAAGCACAATTGCACAGAATGAAATAGTGCAAGAGATTTATGCTACTATAACACCAGGATTGGGCCTGCTTTGAGTCTCAAGAAATTAGCTGGCCTTTTAATTAGCAAGGCATCTAAGTGGGTTAGACATATGTAAGATGTATATAGTCTTTTATGGGGCTTTAGTGGCCCTGGAGGAAACCCACAGAGTTCCCCGTGAACCAGTGGATTTCAGGAGGGGAGACTACACTCACTTTGTCAAGCTAAGAAGCGCTCAGTTGTGGGGAGTGCTGTCTTGTCTCCTTTGTCCACAAGTTTGCTACTGGCTGACTTCTCTCTGGCTCTTCTGTGCAATTTTTTTTTTTTTGGGGGGGGGGGTGGTAAGAGACTTCTGCACAACACCTCCAGTCTTGACCCGTGCCAGGTCCTCTGGGACTGCAGCCCCTGTCCTCAGTGCCCTGCAAAGCGCAGGAAAAGGAAAGGCTGTATTTATGCCCCCCACAGCCTGTACCCTGGGGGTCTGGAGCACAGTGGGGTCATCAGTACCCCACAGGGTGGGCACAGCAAGCAGCACATGTCCTTTGCATGCAACAGAGTAGGGTGAAGGCAGCCCCGCATCACCCCTCACTCTGAGGGAGCAGACTAATCCTGACTGTTTGTAATGAGCACATTTCCAGCTGGTTCCTGCCCCACAATGGCAGTGTAATCATGGCCCTGGCCCTAGCAGTCCCCCTGGAATGAACATGTGGCTGGCTGTATCCATAGTCCTTGCTCTCAAAGTGTGTGCTGGAGTATAATCTCCGCTGGAAATGCGATGCTCCTGGCACTCAGGGTGGCAGAGAAAATCTCCCTGATATGAGCCAAGGGCAGCCAATGCACTGCCACCTTCCAGAGCACGCAGGAAATTACCTCCTGGAGCTGATCTGTCCATGACGAGGGCAAGACAGTTCTGAAACCTTAAGCGTATGCCCCATTTTCAGCTACTCCAAGTCTGGCCACTCTAGTAGAAAAGGCCAGCGCATGTGCTAACCCCCCAGCCCCCGCCTCCGCCTCCCAGGCTGCCCTGTCCCAGTTGCCAACACTTCCATCTTTACCACCCCCAGGGACCTTGAGTTGAGAGCACTGTGCCAAGTAGGTTAGGTCTGGCCACTGGTAGGTAATTACAGAAGCCCAATTTTTAATTTGTATGAAGATCCCACTGCAGAGTGTGGGTTTGGCCTGCTGCAGCCTATCACAAAGCCTTGAATGCATCTTGGGGAAGGGCTTTGCCTGGGTCCTGTGTTTGTACAGCTCCTGCCACAACAGGGAGATGAGCTAGGCCTGCAGTGTCCTGGCACTACAGTATTATTAATCAGATTGTGATGGCGGACAAGAAAAATAAGACAGTCCACTTGGCACCCACAAGGAGATGCACTGGCTGAGCTTGCAATACCATCTCATCCCTGTCTCCTAAAAATCAAATCTAGTCATGTTGTTGCCCTGACTGCTGGGTCCATTTTGGCCTAGATGATAGTTGGGGAAGCTTCCCACAGTGGCTACCGTGTCCCTCAAGGAACAAGGTAGTTCCCCAGGGAGCCCAGACTCCAGCCCTTTGGGGCTTTGTGGATCCCAACCACTCTTCAAATACTTCTTTGAAACACAGGAAGGTAGGGGGAGTGCAGCATGACTTGCTTTCGCTCCCCAGTTCCTCGCACTGTTGCCCTGCAAATGGCCAAACTTCCTTGGAGAAGGGGATATCCCATCTGTCAAGCTGTCCTTTGCTGTCAGGGAAGGAATTAGAGACAGAACTTCTTTGGGAGAAGTGTGGGGGAAGGGGGTGGGGTGAGGTGGGGGGAGCCCCAAGCAGGTAGGAGTGAGAGCGAGACCACGTCACTGGCACCGGCACTCACAGACCAGCTTCCAGAACATTACAATGATGGTTCCATCATTAATTGATCAATCACAGGCTGACAGTTAATTAAGTAGAAAATAAAGCTACTCTGCCAGGCCTGGCAATAGCAAGCAGCGGCATTATGATTTCTAGATTGGAAAATAATTGTAGCTCTTGAAGAAAGTGCTCCCTTTTGGACCCCGAATGCCCCAGCCTCAGAACCAAAGCACACGGAGGGAGCAAGCCCAAGGCCCCGCACCCCAAAGGCAGGTGGATTTCCTGGATGGAGGGTCCTAGCACAGCAACTGCGCCAGTGAAGTGGGAGCCCAGGGGATGGTGCTGCTGTTGTTTGCACCTCTGCATTGGGACCTGAAGGGAATGGGGTTGCATGATCAGAGGTCAGGAAAACAGATCTTACGATGACAGGCTGAGAGCCATGGGACTCTTTAGCCTGGAAAAGCGCAGGCTCAGGGGTGATCTGATGGCCACCTATAAGTTTATCAGGGGTGACCACCAGGATCTGGGGGAACGTCTGTTCACCAGAGCGCCCCAAGGGATGACGAGGTCGAACGGTCACAAACTCCTGCAAGACCGTTTCAGGCTGCACGTAAGGAAGAATTTCTTTACTGTCCGAGCCCCCAAGGTCTGGAACAGCCTGCCAGAGGAGGTGGTTCAAGCACCTACATTGAACACCTTCAAGAGTAAATTGGATGCTTATCTTGCTGGGATCCTATGACCCCAGCTGACTTCCTGCCCTTTGGGCAGGGAGCTGGACTCGATGATCTCCCGAGGTCCCTTCCAGCCCTAATGTCTATGAAATCTATGAAATCTATGTGCCCCACGGGGATTTGGGTTGCCGCTAATTTTGGCAGCTCAACCTGAGACCTCTGGAAGGGGCCAGATGCTGAGTCCTTGATCTCTGAAAATCAGGGCCCTTTAAAGAGTCTCAAGTCAGGCACCCAGAATAGAGGCTCCCGGTATCACCAGTCACTAGTGAAAAGGTAGGCAGGGGATGCTGCTTTCTCCTTCTCTTCTGGCCAAGACGTGTAATCCAGCACACCTCCTCCCAGTCCAGCAGAGGTGTGCTCTGGCTCACATGTCCCTGTTTGCACAGGTGGGGCCTGATCCTATTTCCCTGGGAAAGGGGCTACCCAAGCAAATGCACCTGAAGTCTAATTTGAGAGCTCAGGCCTGACTCCCTGCCCCAAGCCCTGTCAGGCCAGGCTGCCTCCCCTCAGCCAGTCAGAGATACTGCTCTGATACCTCCCTGTGGTTGCAGTTTGCCTGGATCCCAGAGGGATTTGAGTACTAGTTTTGGGAGGTGTTTATCTGAAGCCCCAGGAAGTAGGGAGACACCATTTACATTATTGTTGCACCAAGGGTTCCTATGATATCAGTACAGTCACCTTTGGCAGGCTGGCTGGCCCTCCAACACTGGTGCTCAGAGGGAGGAGGCAAAAATACTAGGGGCAAAACCCTCTTCAGACCCCTGTGGTGGGTACTCTGCTCTGACTATGGTTGGGGCATACAGGCAACATCTAGAGAGACATTATCCCCTGCCATCTTCCCTGCCATTTACAAGCTCACAACAGCAACTGCTCACACAGGGAGGAATTGGGGTAGCTTGGGCTTCTTGAGTGTGACCTGCTTTGTCCTTTCAAGGGGGGGAAGGGAATCCCACTGATAGCTCTGGCTCCTAGCTCCATCTCTTTTCCCACCTGCTCAGTTTCTCTCAGGTGGAGATGAGGGGAATTGTAAACTTTTGGGGATTGGGACTGCCTCAGTTGTTCAGTGGCACCTGGCCTTTGAGTCCTCACTGTCCTCAGTACAGTGCAAGCTGCAGGCTTTCCCTGGACCAGCAGGCATCTTGGGAGGGAGTTGCTTTACTTGTCTGTGTCTGCACCGCCAGATACAGCCCCCCACCCCCGTTAGCTTCTTTAGTCACACGTCTGTCCCACCTGAGTGTCTTGCTCCTGCGTGGTCGCACCCTAGAAAGGAAATACCGTCCCCCTCGTACAGTGGCCAGGAGGCACCATCCCTCTCTGCCCTGCAGTACCCAGGGGCAAACCAGGGCTGATCTGGGTGGAGCTGAGGGTCCTTTTTCCTTTCAGTTCCCTTTTCCCACTTGCTCTCAGTGATTCCATGACCTACAGGATTTCGAACTTGCGGGCTCACCACTGAGTGAAAAGCATGGAGAGAGGGGGGAAAGGAAGAAGTGTTTTCCCCCTAATGTGCCAGGAATTGTCTTGATATGAAAAATAATGTTTTTTGTTAAAACTATTACTAATGAGGCGTCCTTCCTGTCCTTAATTGTTGCCAAGGCAATGACCCCAGCCAGCCATCTTTAATTAACTTAGACTAGATCTCCTGAAATGAGTTCCTCTGGTAAATTGCTCACCCAGGCTCTCAGGCACGAAGCAGTGTTTGCCAAGCCCACTCACTCTGGCATTCAGTTACTGTTATTTTAAAAGGTGACTGGAGATGGCTGGCTACCTCCCCATCATCTCCCCACCCTCTGCACTCCCCTCAGTGCTACAGCTGAGCAGAAGAGAGGCCTACAGCCACAGCCCGATGGGCTGAGCTCCCTGCAATTAATCCCCCACGCTCCTGTAAAAAGAGGCTGTTTTTCCTGGCTTTTTGCAAAACTGGGTAGAAAATGGGTGGGAATGTGGCAGACAGAGCCCTAGAGAATACATGGCAGGGAACAATCCTGCTTTAGCCCCAGAAAATAGGACCTAATAAGGTGTTCCCATCTCTAATCTCCCTGATTCAAACGCAGCATTTGTTTCTGCACGGAGGCGGAGGCTGGTTATGCAGAGACAAGTAGAAATGGTCCATTCTGGATGCAGATCCGGTCCCCTGTTTGCTCTGATGCTGTCACTGCCAAGCATGAGGGTGACACCGCCCGATGTGGGGGCAGGCGCTCCACAGCTGGCCGTTCTCCAAATAAGCAGGGAGAAAGCCGCATTTCCTGTCTGACAGATAAGGCTGGTCAGGAAAATGCCAGGACAATTCCTGAAAATGCCGTAATTGTTTTAATCTGATCGTGGATAAAAGATAATGATGCTAACAATATTTAACCGTAATTATAGTTTCCTGCTGCTATTGGTCTCTCTGAATGCTCTCCATTCAAGGGGCTTTGTTGATGAGAAGCCTCAATGATGCTGGCCTCTCTGCTGCTGGTGCTTTTTTGTATCTTTATGGCAATTTACACCTGCATCTTCATCAAAGCAATGGAAATGCAAGCTGTAGTGAGGCAGAGCTACTCTGTGCTCATGAGTTGGGAAGTGGCAATACTAACCCCACAGCAGGCCAATGCTTTGCATGGAAAGCTGCCTTGTTTTTGCTTAGGTGAATGATCCCGGAGCAGTACCCCCCAACTTTCCCACTTTGGGATGGGCTGGTTTTGCATTTTTCCAGCTGGAATTTAGTGCATGCCCGAGAGACGTGCCGAGACTATGAAAGGCAAGGGGAGGAGAATAATAGACTTTTTACCTTCTATTGCATTCACATCTGAGGAGCAGGGCTCCATGCTGAAGAGATGACAGTGTGGAAATAGACTGGGCAGAGGGGCAAGGTAAATGCCCATTTTGAAAACCGAGATCTTTGAAAGAGAGAAGTTAAGCTGCTTGGCCAGGTTTGCATGGGAAGGTAGCGTTAGTGCTCGGTCTTCGGCCTCCCAATCCAGTGCCTTATCTCTGGGCTTTGGTACCTTCTCTAACAGATGAGAAATGAGGATCTAAGATGTGGGGTGTCTGCGTGTGCCCACAAGGGAATAACTGTAGACAGGCGGGTAGGGAGGAATTGTTCCAGATGAGCAGGTTGGAAACGTAGGGCCGAGCTTCCAGACATGACATCGTTACTAGGACATCTAAAACCTCAGTGAAGGGACAAAAACGGGACCATTTAAGAGCCTAGGGGCTGATCTGATTCTCCATGAGCGTCATTCCTGCTAAGGGTCCCAGCCAAATTTTTAGGTGATCCAAGTAAGGGACCTGCAACTGACTGCAAGGCCTGCTTCCATTGGTAGTGCCTTCCCATCCGCTGGTTACAAACTGGCCCCCTGGCTATGGCTGAAAAATGATTTTCTTTTGTCTCCAAGTGTGCCGAGGTGAGAGGGCAGAACCTAATTTTCCCTACATTTAAACCAGGGCAACTCTGCTCAAGCCAGTGAAAGAGCATGTGCAACAGAGGGTTGATGCTGAGTGTGCAGGCACTTCCTCAGTCTGTTCCTGAGGGCTCACTAGCCTTTTCTGTCTTGCCCAGGGTTATTGCATGTGAATGAATGGCTCCAAGTGCAATGGCATAGGCTTTTTCATCATCCCGCAATCAGATCCCAGGTTTTCATCCTCACTTATTCTCTTGTCAGTGAACACTTTGCAATACCTGTGAATGCTAGTAGAGACAAGACGGGATGCTGCACCCGCCCCCAGCCTCCCCAGCAATCCACAGCAAAACAGGACCGGCCCTAGTTAGTGATCTCCATTTCCCCCTGGCTGCCCACAGGCATTAGGTAGGGTGAGCTCCCATAGTACTCACTGGACAGGCAGTGAATCCCCGCTCTGGATGTTATTTAGATGATGCCACAAACTTGCCCCCGCTTCCTAGACCCCACTGAGTGAAAAGCAAGGGCTTCTGGGCACCTGCACTCTAGTATCCACACCAACAAGCCCCACAGCTACTCCCGGAGGTTGGTACATGGTGCCAGGCTCTGCAATGGACCCAGAGCCTGTCCTGTTCTCCCAACCCAGGCACTAGCCCAAGCCAGCATGAGGATGTGTGCCCTTAGACAAGGCAGGACCAAGGCAGCAGCCTTATGTACCCAGCCCACTGCTCAGTGTCCTGAGGCCTTGGCAAGGGGGGCGGGGGGCGGTACCACAGCAGCCTGAGGAAGCCTGGTAGGAGGGGGATGGGGAGCTCAGCCCAGAGTCCAGCCAGGCTCCCAGCCCTCTGCCCAGGCCGGAGCCCGCCAGTCCCGCGCCGTGCCCAGCAGCACAGCCTGGAGCTCAGCTCCGCCCTGCCCCAAGCGGGGGCCAGGCGGTGCCCCGGACCCTGCCAAGCTTCCCCCTCCCGCAGGCCCAGGGCCGCAGGCGGCACCCGGCACCCGCCCCGGGCCCGTTCAGCACCGGGGGACGGACAGCGGAGCCGCGGCCCCGGGCGGGGGCACGGACACCCGGGCCCGCCGTCCGCCCGCGGCCTCGCACGCCCGCGGCTGACACGCGTACACGCGCGTGTGCAATCATATGTATGTGCGCGTACGTGTTTGCATGTGCGCATGTGCGTGATTATTTGTATGTGCGCCTGTGTTTGCGTATGCATATATTTGTGTGCGTGTATATATGCGTGCGTGTCGGTGTTTAGATTCGTGTGTGTGGGTACGCGTCTGCATATTCGCATGTGTGTCTATATACTAATATATCATATCATAATAAATCCGGGGGGTTATAAGGGTGTTTTTAAAGTCCTTGTGCAGCTTTCAACTGTGATAACTCGGGATGTACACATGATAGAAGCAAACTGTAAACGGCGACTGAAAGCAGAATTCATTACGGTTTAACACAATACGGCTCAAATTTCTAGACTTCAATATAACCCTCTTTGGTGATACATTGTTCAGTCTGATTTTCCAACTCATTTTGGAACTTATTTTCATTTTCAGCTACGGGGTCTGAAATAAAATGGAGAAAAAAAATGCTTACACGATGCTAAAAAAACGGAATAAATATGCGTGTGGTTATATAGTTGTGTGTATTATATTTATGTGCGTGCGTGTGCGCATATATGTGTGTGTGTATATTGATGCGCGCGTATGTGTGTATATGTGTGCATAGATAGGAATGCATATATCTTGTGGAAGTATATATTTCCGTGTGTATATTTATTTTGTGCGTACGTGTATATGTGTATATGTATATGCGTGTGTATACCGGCGTGCGAGTGTGTATGTGTGCGTTCACATATTATTCATATGTGTTTATACGCGTGTGTATAAACATGTGCCTGCGGGCTTGTCTGCGCACCGACGAGCACACGCTTGTGCCCAGGCGCGATGCGGGGTGAGCGTGCGGCGTGTGTTGCCCGCGCCCCGCCGCGGCCACCCCGGGCCCTCCGGGTGCGGGACGCGGGGCCGGGCCGTGTCCGCGGCTCCGCCCGGCTCTGCGGGCCGCTCCCGTCGGTCCCGCCCGTGGGAAAGCCCGCCCGCGCCGGGACCCGGTGGCGTCTCCCGGCCCCCGCACTGCCGGCCGGTGCGGCTCGGGGACCCGGATGTGGGTGCGGGGGCTCAGCAGCCGCCTGGAGCCGAGCCGGTCCGCCCCCGAGCAAGCGGCGCGACCCCCCGGGCCGCCCGGACACGGACCCGCTGCAGCCCGGCTCCCGCCAGCGCTGCCGCCTCCCCCGGCGCGGCCAAGCCCGCCCCTCCGAAACGAAGCGGGCGCCCTGGGGCGAGCGACCCGTGTCAACGGGCGTGGGGAATGCGAATCCGGTGCCCCGGGCCGCTGCGCGCTTCCTCGGGATCGCGCCCGGGCTATTTTCAAAGCTGCTCCTCCGGGGCAGGCGGCGGGGCGGGCTCGTCTGTGCCCGGGAGACGCGAGGGAGACGGAGGAGCTGCCCCCGCCGGGGCGAGGCCCAGACGCTTCCGCCCTACAGCGATGTAGGCTCATCACAGCGCCACCGAGCTCGGGTCCCAGAAGCGCCCGGTCCCGGCCGGCCCGGAGCTGCTGCACCGCGCAGCTTTGAAAATCGATCTGCGCACCCGGCCCGGGCTCCCTGCGCCTCTAGCGAAAACGAGCCGGAACGAAAGTAGCCCCCGTGCCGCTTGCAGGCCGCCGGGGCCGGGGCCGGAGGCCGGGCTAGTCCCAGGGGCGAGCACACCGCGGGCAGCCGGATTTTCAAAGGGAGCCTTGTTCACCCCAGCACAGGGCGGGCCAGGCAGCCTCGGCGCCGGGCCCCGGATCCGAGAGGCGCAGCTGGCCGGGGGCAGGAGGCGGCGGGCCGGGCCCCGGCGACGCCCGGCTGAGCCGGCAGCGGGCCGCGGGCGGCGGAGCAGCAGCCGCTTGGGCTCCGCCGGCGTCTCTGCGGCGCGCCGCAGCAGGGGCCAGCGGGGCCCGGCTCGAGCCGCGGAGCAGCGCGGGGCGCGGCCGGCTGGGGCGGCGCGGCTCGGGAAGACGCAGCCCCTGGGCCCGCTCCGGGGTTCACGCGCACCCGCTGCTGCCCCGCAGGCGCGGGAGCCGGCGGCCCGCGGCTACCCCCGGGGCGGCGGCAGGGCCGCCCGCATGGCCCCGCGGTCGAAGGGCTGGGGCGCCGGCAGAGGGGGCAGGCCCTGGGCTGCCGGGGCTGGTGGCTCCGGAGGAAGGTGCCGGGCCGGTTTGCCGGGCCGCAGGGGCGGGGCGGGGCGGGGCTGGCGCCGCGCGGCGGCCGGAGGGGTCTCGCGGGGTCACGCCCTGGGCCCGCGCCCCCAGCCGGGGCAAACGCGCCAGAGGCCAGGGCGAGCGGGGCAGGCGCGGGGGAGCCGGGCACTAGGCCGGGCGGCGGGGACTGCCTCGGCCACGGACAGCGGCTCCGCCGGAGCCGGGCTGCGCCTCGGGGCCGCACCGCGCCCGGGCCGGTAATGAGCGAGCCCCGCCGCGCCCGCGGCTCGGGGCGCAAAGGGGGCGCGGGGCAGCTGCGCGGGGCCGGGTTTCTCGGCTGCGAGACGTGGCCTTGCTGGCCGGGGTCTTGCAAGCTCCCTCCTGCTTTGCGCCCCTCGGGGCAGGGGATCTGCTTGCTGTGCTGCACCCCGGGGAGCGGCGGGGGCCCTTGCAGGCGCCGGGGAGCGGAGCAGCCCCTCGGCCTCAGCCCCCCGCGGCCACCGAGCCCGGGACTCGGCGCAGGGCTCGTCTCTCATGGCGGCTTTCAGTCTCGGCCGGGCCCGGGGCAGCAGGGCGGGAGGCTCAAAGGGCAGCAGAGGAAAACCTTCAAAACCGACGGGAACAGGGAGGCCCCGGAGCCGGGACCGCCGAGGCGGGACAGGGAGAGCCAAGCTGCGGTCCGCTTGCGTGCAGGGCGCAGACGTGGGGCCAGCGGAGAAACGGAGATCAACCCGCGTTAAGACGCGAGCAGAGGTTGGGCGCGGGGGCGGGGGTCTCGGCCATCCCGCTCCAGCGGGTCAGCAGACCCCGGGCCCGGCCCCTTCTCCTCTTGTGTGCTACACCCCGACCCCAAGCGCGAAGCTGGTCCCCGCACCACCTCTTTGGCGGGGACTTAACTGGGAACAAACCCGCCGGCATGGTGGCCATCAGGCTCCCCTCGACCCCTCAGTCTGGACTGACAATCACTGCCTGGGGGGATTCACCATGTGAGTCAGAGCAGCAGAGGCAGCAGCCCAGAGATCCCATTTTATTTTATTAGTTTTCTTTTTTTAAAAAAAAGCTCCTGGACAATGCCATGCCCATGCCACTGAAGGGGCAGCTGGCAGGGGACAATGGCCTGCAGCATGTTCCCTGGGGGAGGGAAAGAGCCAGAGGAGGAGCTTGGGAGAGCCTGGCCCTGCTCCTGCCTCAGTGCAATGCTAGGCCAGACCCCATCCTGATGCATACCTGCAGAGGTGGCACACCGAAGACTGTGTGGCTCACTCCAGAGCAATGGGCTGCAGCACCAGTGTTGGTGTGAGGATGTTATATTCATGTCAAGAAAGCACCTGGGGGAAGGTCAGCACTAAGGCTAGAGAGCCCAGAGGTGCAAAGTCTGGACAAACCCGGCACGAGGCCGTAGAGGCAGCGTTCACCGGTGTTAAGGGGGGCACTGGCCTATTGCGGACCGATTCTGAAGAACAGGCCCATGTTGGCACAGCAGTGGTTTGCAGTCATGTCCGAATTCACGCACACACAAACATGCCTGGGGTGGGAAGGACAGTGCTACAGGCCCATGACCAGGGATTGCAATGGTTGCTGAGCGTGTGGGGGTTTGTGGGATTGGGCCCTTGATGTCAGTTCATTAGAACGACATCTGAGTGGGTAGGAATGGCAAAATAGCAGAGCTGTCATGCCGTGGGTTTGTCAAACATGCCTGAGTGATGGGACTGTCACGACAGAGAGGGGAGAGGTGGGCTCGGGCTGTGACAGGGCAGGAAAAGGTGAGGTGAGAGTTAAGAGTGCTGCTCTGTCTGACAACCCTCCGTTATATCATTTTCCTGCTGTGCCCCCTTTTGTCAGCTGAGGGCCTGATTCTGTCCCCATGCTCACTCCTGGGATAGGAGATAGACTTTGGGCAGGGGGGTTGAGGGGTGGGAGGGGAATGGATTCTGCAGGGGACAGTAGTACTATTATTGCCATGTAAACTGCACTCCCAGAGCCAACTCCTGGCCCCAGTAAAGTCACTGGGGTCCCAGTTCTCCCCATGCAGGATGCTGGTACCTCCCTGGGGGCTCAGTGCAGGGCCCCAGGGATTGTGCAGCTGGCTTCAGGGACACCATGATTTCACCATCCACCATGCCAGCTCGGTGCCAGGCAGGAAGTACTGGAGTAAATCAGACCTGAAGCCAGTCTTATCCAGTGGCCCTGGGCAGCACTGGTGCTTCAGAGCATAGTGCAAGAATCTCATACTTTGCAGGTCAGCGATAACCTGTTGGTTCCCACCAGCCCCTGCATTAGCTCTCAGCCTGGTCTGTAGGAGAGATCAGCTGAGGACCTGATGCCTCATCCCATGGTTCAGCATAGCTCTAGTTACTTTCAATACCTGGCTAAACGTGCATCCTTTTCTGAATCAGATCAAGGTCTCCATCTCACTCACAAGTTCTCCCATAAAAGTGAATTCCTTGGTCTGGTGTGAAAAGGGATTTCCTTGGAATTATACCTGGTCATTTACTTGCTGCCCCTCTCCCCACACACACACACACACACACCCTGTGAGAAGAGGTTCCTGAGCACCGAGGGTTTGCTCATCATTTACTGGACCACATTGCTGCTCTACAGTTGTAAACAATGGCCACAGCTGCCAGGGCCACTACACATGTTCCCCACTGCTGTGTAGTTTTCCACTCATTACACACAAAATGGTTTTATTTCAAAATTGCCATTGCTTTCTGAACCCCCTTCCCACACTCTTGCTTTTGCCTGTGATTTCAGATGCGTTCTTTGGAAGCCCTCTTACTTCCTTGTAAAGAGTGCAGCCCCGCTCTTCAACCTCTTCTTTTATGAGAATTGTTGGGGCCTCCGTTCTCACCAGTCTTTTCGAGCCCAGTGACTCTGTTCTCTCTTCCTATGCGAGGGGCAACCTGGCCCGCCTGCAGGTATCCAAAGGAGCCAACATACCAGATTTCTAGAAAGGCATCCTAATTCTCTTTGTATTATTCCCCCCTCTCATCGCTTCTCTGCCTACACACACCCCTGACCAACTCCTACCCCTGCATTCAATGCTGGGTTGTCGCTGGAGAGCTGCCATACAGAGTTGCATCGGCTTCTCCAGGCCTCAGTTCTGGCCTCCCTTTAGACTGGCACTCGGGAGCTCTGGACACACAGCAAGACCAGGAACACCCCTCGCCAGGGCACCAAGAGACTGAGCTTTGTGTGCAGTAGGCCAGGGATCAGTTAGAGAGCCTCTGCTCTGGCTGGTTCCTGTCAGCTCCATAGCGCTGCTGCACAGCTGAACTGCAAAATGTTGTGTCTGTTTCTCATCTTCACAGTGTGTTTTATTTAAGGTGAAAAGAGAAAAACGATACAGGTTTTTCTGTAAAGTGCAAAATGCCTATGATTAACCCCAGTGCATAAGGCCCCATTGAAAAGGCCTCCTGGGCCGTCTAGTCTGACACCCGACATCATGCAGGACATTTCCTTACATTCATCCCTCTAGTGCTTTATCTGATCTCTCCTTCAACAGCCTTCTAGTGGCAGTGCCTTGACTTGGTCCCTTGGGACCCTGTTCCAAAGCCTAATTGCTCTGGCTGTTAAGAAATATTCGTACTGTCTCGCTGGAATATTTCCATTTTTAGCTGCAGGCCAATATATCCTGTGTTTTAGGATTTCCAGGACACGTGAAGTCTTCCTTTCCTTTCCTTGAAGGAATTCAGCTAGTGCAGTGCTACCCTCCTCCCTCCATGCCCATCGTCTTTATTTCTCAATCCCCTCTTCCTGCTGGCAACCATCCTAATCATGAGGAAAAGGGGGTAGTGCTCAGGCTGTAGAGAAGGAGGAGGCACCCCATGGACTTCCCTCCTCCTCTCCCCCCGGCTGCCATCATTTTTGCTATTAGATTGCAGGCTCTTTGGGACTGGAGCTTATTAGTTGGCACCTGCCTACCCCTGTACAGCCCTGTGATGTATTCACTATTAATTATGACTAACCCCCTCCCAGGCTCCAGGGCCCTGCCACAGCTTGAGAGCCAATGGCAGTATTGTCCCTTCACAGATCATGCTGCAGGAGTGGAAGGACAGACTCTTTCTGTCATGGGCTCCTGATTTCCACTATACCCCAGCCCTTGCTCCATTTTTTTGGCATGGCCCCTTGCCCTGTGTCTCTGCTTAGAGGTGGGTATGGAGGGGACAATGCAGCTCAAAGGCATCTTTCAGGAGCTGTCTGATTATTATGTCCCTTCCTTTGTTTTACACAGGGGTCATCAGATTCTCTCTGAGCACCCTGCACTGAATAGCTTCTCCATTGGCTTTGGCTGGTACAAAAACTGCTTTTTTTCTGGCACCTGAGATGTTGCAGAGTGGCTTGATTTGAAGCTAGGAACTTGAGGTTTATGCTTTCTAAGATGCATAAAAGTGGAGAGAAACAAAATAAAAACGAATCATAAAAGGCAACGTCCCATGAAATGAGACCCCCTTGATAAAGCCTGACATCCTCATGTTAGTGATTACAGTGTGTCTGTCAGTGCTGCCACTTTTACTGGAGGAGTGGGGTTTAGTGCCTAGTCCATAGGTGACCTTCAGTGGTGTGGTTCGTGGTGTGGTCCAAGGTTTGTGGTGTGGGCTGGCACATCTGCAGGATGTGGCAGACTCACTGTCTTCTTCATGGGCAGAGAAAACTCTTTGGGTGATGCCCACCTACAAATGAGGGATCTGCATCTCCTGTGTCCTTCAGGCCTTCCCAGGTGACTGCCCACATATGGATAGTGCTACTGGCACTACCTTGTTTTTACGGCTTGTTCCTGCCTATGTACCAAAGAAAAAGAGAGCCCTACAGGGAAAGACCTATGTGTACAGGGCCCCCCTCAGCAACAGGGCTCTGGTCCTGGCTGAGGCCTGCAAATCTTACTATAATAATAGGAACAATAGTGATGCACAAAGCTTAGGAGAGGAGTCTTGCTCTTTTCTCATACCAGTAATATTGAGGCCTGGGGTTTGTGGATGTCATGGAACACTTGGTTTTTCAGAAGGACGGGGAGGAGGTGAGTGAGGTGGCCTGGTATTGCAGCTCAGCAGGGAATCGAAAGCACAAAGGGGCCGGGGAAGGCTGCGGGGGACTGAGCTTGGTATGAGCTGCAGCAGGCAGTCTGGATGCTATGCATTCTCCCACTGAGCTCTGACACACACATAGGCCAATCAGGGTGCCAAGGCCCTGCTGAGCCATGGACTGAGTGGGGAGAAATGGTCCCCATGCAGCCCTGCCTTCGGCAGCAGAGCAGAGGAGAGGGTCACCTGCCTACCCTGTCAGGTGGACTATGCTTCTCAGGGTGCCAGGGTAATGGACACAGCCTCACTCACCTCTGCCCCCCAGCAGCAAACAGCCCAGTAAGAGCCACTGCAATACCATCAGTCTCTTGCTTGCTGTGGAAATGCCTCAGCCACATCCTCTCCCTCAGTGTTACATAAAGCCTTGAAGGCGCGGGTGGTTTGCAAGATGGGGGAAGCACTGCGTTATTTATTTTTAAAGGGTCACTCATTACCCAGTGATTAGACCCCAAATTTTGATCCCTCTTAAAGCTATTATAGTCTAATTGAGAGAGTCCTTGGCGATGAATCCCATCTACCTTAATTTAGTTACTAATCCACCTTTCTATCACCCAGCAAATTAATTTCTAAATATTCCAAAGGGTTTTGCAAAACCTACAAAATGACAATGTCTTGTGCTCCCCCTGCTGGCTGTTTGGTGGAAGTGTGGTCCTGGGCCCCATTCCCCAAAACGGGAACATCCATGCGGAGGGCATCTACACCAATTTGTTACACTAGGACAAGTTCACTCCCACCCAACCTGATTTTTTTCCCCCACAAAAGAGAGTCCTCAGAATGTCAAAACAGCAGGAAAAACCTGTGCCTTAAATGTGTAGAAAGGACACATCTTGCAAGTAAAGAAATGGGATTTTCCATCTTCCATTAGAGTTTTACAAACAACGGAGAATAAAATACTTATTTAAATATTGCTTGAGAGTCTCCTTTTAATTTTTAATCTCTGTACAAGGAACTCTCACTGGCTGAGTGGATTAAATAGCTATTTTCCAAGTACGATTAAATCCTTGGAAGTTGAAAGATGTGATGTCTGTGTGTGTGTGTGAGAGAGAGAGCGAGAGAGAGCCTGTATGCACAACGTGTGTACACAGAGGAGGGAGTGAATGTGTGTATCGCATGTATGTGTGGAAAGTGTGTGTGTATATGTGAGTGTGTATAATATAAATGAGTGTGTGTGTGTAATATATGTGCATATGTGTCCAAGAGCCTCTGTGTGTGTGAGAATACATGAGGCAGGCAGGAGAATGTCTGTGGATGTGTGTGCATCAGATATGCATCTACGTGTGGACGTGTGAGTGTGTGTACAATGTGTGCGTCTGTGTGTGTGATGTATGACTCTCCCTTGCTTTGTGTATTGTAGACAGGCCCACTGCAGAGTGAATGCCTGCCCCTCAGTCTGGTTTGCAGCCTCTGAGCCCGGCATTGCCAGGGCTGCCTTGAAACTCCAAGCTATTTGCTTTGGACGTGGAGTTTATAGTTTGGGATTATTCATCTCCTGCAAGTTTTTTGTTAAGCAGCCCTGAAAGGACTCAATAGCTGGGAATACCATTCTAATTACAGGGAAGCACAGCTTATTTAGAAGATAAAAAGAGACTTGTAGTCTCATAGCAGCTCCTTACATCCGTCAAATAAGGAGCTCTAATGATGGGGTGAGAGCCAGTGAATGCCTAAAACAAACTAAAAAAGGAGCGAAAATAAAGCAGCCAGGGGCTTAAGATATATTAAATTACCCTGATTAGGAATTTAGGCATGGCTCAAGTCTGCTGGAGAGGCTGGGGGGGGGACGGAAAGTGCTGCTATTCATTTCTGGGGAGAAGGGTCAGTAGGTCGGAGGAGTTCACAGGGCCTGGCTCTATTCTTATGCTAACAGAGAATACAAGCACTGGCCTGGAAAATAGAAATGAATTTGCAATAATCCTAGCCTCTCTGTTTGCAAGGCGAGCAGCTCTATGGCTAATTGCAGTCCTGCCTCCCTACTTCTCAATAAGGGCAGTTATAACGATGCCTGGGAGATTAGAGCCCCAGAGTGGGTCACCCCCCCCACATCTTGTAGTGAAATATTCTGTGTCAGACACGGCTGTTTGGGCTGGGCTTGGCTACAGAGAGCAAAGCGGCCAACTTCTTGAACTCTTCCAAAGTTAGCAGTGATGCCCTGGAACTGTGTGATGCTGCCACTTTGCATAGAATTGCACACACACAAAAACAGGCTGTACACGGAGACAGTACAGCGTACGTGCACACGTACACAGGTAGAACACACATACGCCGCACAGTACCAACACACGTACAACATGGCATCAACACATGGGCAACAAAGAACCAAATTACACGTATAGCTCACAGCATCAGCACACAAGCAACCCACCCACAACACACACAGTCAATCAGCACATCTACAGCTATCACTCACAATACAGGGGGACTGCACATGTTGGAAAGCTCTAGCCATCCCGAAACACGCATTGCAACAGCCACAAAATATAAGACATGCCATGCACACCCCTGCAACAGCATCCTTGGCACTGACCCACATATGTACATGATGCTTGGGCACAAAGAGCTCACACAGCAGAGGCAATGCCTCCACCCGTGCCACAGCAGAGCATCACAGCCTCAGCCCCTAGGAGTGCACGCAGCCTGTGCGGGCCCAGTGTGCACACACACACATACTCATTGTCTTGTTCTTGGTTTATTTTCAGCTGTGAGTCAGAGCTGAAATTAGAAGTGGCCTAATGAGTGCTGCGAATTCACACGTACATATTCCTGCACAAAGCTTCCTCTCCAGAATATTTCCTCCCCACAGATCTTTTTTAAAATAGATGCCTGTTTGACAAATATTGCAAGGCTCAGCTCCCTCTTGCTCCTGATCTGATCCATGTTGTTTGCAGGGGAGGGAACGGATCTTCCCCCGACATGACCCAAACCCCACATGCAGGCCTCCTCAACCACTTCCTACCCCTCCACCACCCCTTCCTTGGGGCAGGATTCCCTTGCCAAGGTGAAGTCACACCTTTCCTGGGAAGCAGTTAGGCACTGAGAGATGCACATGCTGTTTTCCTTGGTCTAGAGCCTTGCCTGGAACAAGAAGATGTTGTCTGGGGCTCTGCAGAGCAGTTCCCCCCTCCCCCCAACCCAGTCTTCTGCCTCTGACAAGCAGAAAATCAGGGAAGAATACACGAATTAAAACAAGTCATCAACTCGGTTCACGTGATTCTCCACCTGCAATCACAGGCCGCCAGCCACAGCGGCCTGTTTACAGGAGCTCCTCTGTGCTCATTTCAAGGCCCTGCATCACCTTGAGTCTCTTTCCCTTCCAGCCTCCTTTGCTCCCACTCTCTTACCCCAAGGTTTTTCAAACCCATCATGGCCCTGCACAAAATATGGGAGTTTTGCCCTGCCCCAACCTTTGCAAAAGGGTTTTAACCTGGCCTGGAGACTGCCTTTGCAAAGGAAAGGGCTGATCTGTTCCCCCAGCGCAGACAAGATTGAGAGGCGGTGTGTAAACAGCCCTTTCAGCTGTGCCACGCAGTCGCTCTGGGGCTGGTGGTGAACACAAGGGCTCAGCACACCTTTTTTGACCGCTTTGTTAGGGACGTGACCACAGTGCAATGCTCCCGTTCTCACCCCGATACCAGGATGCGGAGGGACTCCTGCAGTCCGTTTCACCATGCTAGGAGATAGCCTCCTTTCTAGTCTGCAAATGGCTGCCCATGGAAGGGGCACTGCTTCTGTGTGTTGGACCCTGGTATATACTCTTAGGTCTGGCTGTGGGTCAGGGAAACCATCCCCAGCCACTGCAGGGCCATGTGTTTAGCCTCTATTCTCCACTGGCATTTTTAAATTGGTGGGTGTCAGTCACCCAGCCCTTTGGCCAGGCAGCAGGGCCACAGAGATTTTACTGCTGAGACAATGAATTGGGAGAGAAAAGGCAGTGAGCGGAGCCCAAAGTGACCAGCAGGGGCAGAGAAACACATGCACAGTGGACACAGGTGAGGTTAGGATTTCCCCGGGAGGTCCTGGGGGGAGAGTGGCTAGAAGAAGTGTGACAGAGAGGAAAGGAGCAAGGTCTGTGGCAGTGAGCCAAGGGGGATTTAGGCTGGATCTTAGGAAGAAGCCTTCAGCTGTGAGCATGGGTCAGCAGGGGCACAAAACAGCTGGAGGAAGCTGTCACTGGGAATGTTTAGTGCAGGTTGGGCAAACCCTTGCCTGGGATGGTTTGACTGGGATGAGCCGGCCTCGAGCAGGCAGTTGGCCTAGATGACTTGGGTGAACTCTTCCAGCCCTGTTTTGGGTTTTTTGAGACAGGTGTCTTACTTTGAAACCTGCAGACATTTTCTTTATAAGCAATTCCTTGCTTCTTTCCTTCTATTTTTTGCCTGGATTCTTATTTAAGTCCCATTTCCATTCAGGACTTGATTCCACACGTGAGTCATCTCGCTTACCAGGACCCTAGGTACCTGATTACATGCAGAAGGGCCAGATTATAGGTGGTTGCCAGCACACGCTATTGTATCGACAGGCCAGTGGCCCTCTTTTCAAATTCCTCCTACGGGCTCCGTTTGACAGAAAGATGACTGCTGACGTCCTCTTCTCTCGACTAATTTTGGAGGGAATATTTGGTGCCTTTTTTGTGATTTCCGAGGGGGCGTGGGGCCCCTGCGAAGTCTGTGTAGGGATCTGAAGGGTTTCTGGCACCAGCTGAAAGATAGCTGAGAGCCTGCTCGGATGCTAGTCGAGGAATGAGTGTTAAAAGCTCTTAAAGCCGCAACTGTCAAACCTACACATCAAGCACGTTGTAATAAAGTGGGCAGAATTGCAATTAGTTTCCCTGGTTAGTAAAAGCCCTGCACGTCGGGAGCCCGGCGCTGGGGTTTGAAGCCACTTGCCCGATCCCGGTAAACGTGGCGCTTGGAAGAAGCTGTTGGTGACCGGACGGGCCCTCGGGTCCGAGCGGGCGTTTGGACCCGGGGAGGGCAAGCACGAGCAAGGCTGGTCCTGAGGCCCCGTTCAGCGGCCTGCACAGAGAGGGACTGCTGCGAGCTCAAACGAGGAGGGCAGGGAGCAGCTCCCCCTCCCCCTCCTTAGTCCCTGACCCCCGGCCCCGCTTGCCGTCCGGTCACGGCACAGGCACGGCTCTGCCCTGTGCCCCCTGGGCCCCCTTGGCCCTGCTCCCCGCCTTTCGTCTGCCCCGCTCCGTGGTAGCTGCCCCTAGGCCCGGCTCGGGGCGCAGGCTGCGGGCCGGGGGAGACGGGACCCCGGCGACCCCTGCGGCCACGCCTGCGCTGGCGTCCGCGGCGTGGGGAGCAGCCGGGCGCGGCGCAGAGGGGCGCGAAGGCCTTTCCACGGGGCGCCTCGGGCGTGCGGCCCGGGAGGGCGGGGGCTCGTTTCAGGACCCTGGACAGGAGGGAAGCCGCTGCCTCGGCCCGGGGCGCGCAGGCTCCGCGCAGCCCGAGTCCGGCGGAGGAGGCGCTCGCTCCCCGGGCCGGGCCGGGCTCGCTCCGCCGCGGGGAGCCGGCCGCTGCCGGCCCCGCTGGGGAAGCCCCGGGTGCGGAGTCGGGACAGCGGCGGCGGGAGCGGATCATGCCCCGGGCCGGCGCCAAACAGAAGACGGAGGCGGGCGGCCGCGGGCCGGGGTGCGTGAGCCCAGCGCGCGTCCCGGGCCGGCGGGGCACGGCTGCGGGTCCTGTGTGCAAGTCGCCCCGTGCGCTGTGCCACGCGGGCCCGGGGAGGTCACGCGCGTCCAACAGGTGCGACCTGCGCGCTGCCCCGCTCCGGACAGAGCCCGCTCCCGGCGCGCCCCGCGCCCGCGGAGCCGCCGGCCGGCGGGCCTCAGTCACGGCCTGTGCCGTCTGGGTATGGGCCACATCCTGCCTCCGTGTCCCTCGCAGGCAGACAGCTATCGAGATCTCTCTACGCAGAGAGCGGTGCAACACCCCTCTCTCTCTCATATGTGTGTGCGTGCGTGTGTGTGCGTGTGTATGCGTGTGTTTGCGTGTGTGCGCGCGCGTGTGTGTGTGCGTGTGTGTGTGCGCGTGTGTATGCGTGCGTGTATGCGTGTGTGCGTGCGTGTGCGCGTGTGAACCATCTCTAAGGTTTGGAACCACGGCTGTCGACTGTCACGGCCCGTATCGGCCCTCTCTCACATCTAGCTGGGCGAGCTCCAGTCCCGCAAGGCTTCAGGCGCAAACCTCCGCCGATGGACGTGGGAGAAATCGGATGCGGCCCATGCGAAGCCCGATCCGTGGTTCTCCACGGGGTGAGAGAAGGGTCTTCTAGGTACGAGAGAGAGCAGCGCTGGCTCTCTCTGCCCAGACATGTCGATAGCTGGCTGGCCGGCTGGCTGTCTATCGAGAGGGAGAGGATAGGGCCCATAACCACCTAGGCCGGCGATTCGGCATGGTGTCAGACTCGAGGCCCCCCAGACACCCGAGCCCCCCCGCCCTAGGCTCCAGGCACCCCTTGGAAAAGTCCTCTTCGTTTTCACTGCATTTGTGACTGCGGAAAGCTCCGCGAGCATTACTTCTTCTCTTGCAACGAACTCAGCAAGCCCAGCGCGGGGCAGGGTGTTTTTAACACCGCGGGTTCTCGTTTGAAACCCCCGGGTTTATCTCGGGAATGGTGTTTGCCCACATAGCAGCCCGGGCGCGGCGCGGCACACGGCTGAGCATCCCCGGCCAGGCGCGGGGTTGCAGACGTGAGCTCTCCGTGTCACGCAGCCCGGGCTGCAGATCATTCTTTCTGTCTATCCACCCATCTAGCTATCTATATCTAGATCTACACATCTATATCTAGATAGATAGATAGATAGATAGATATGTAATATAAAGAGCGAGGAGCTGGACACACGCACACAAAGCCAGAGCACGCGCCTCCAGAGCCCCTGGTCCTGATCCGGAGTGGCGCCGTGTCACAGCGCCGGCAGCCCCAGAGCATTTCACAGCCGCCCCATACCCCAGACCTCCGCCGGTGCCGGCCCCTTGTTGACAGCCCCCTGCTCCTGCCCTTTAGCTCCAAGGTCCCTCCGTTGGGCTTTGAAAAATAGAAGTACATTAAAAAAAAAATCCCCACTTTTCTACAGCCAAGCGAAAGGCTCGAGGAAATAAAGGCTCCGGCTCTTTTTCGAAGCACAAGCCCCAGTGATTGAGGAGCCGGGTAAGAGTGAGGCTGGTCTGTGAATCCGAGCCCTGGAAATACGTGTAGACGCGTGTGTGCTTGCGTGTCTGTGGACAAATCTATATTAAATATATACCAGACACGTAGACTGAAAAGATCCTCTTTATATAATACATGTTTAGCATATAATGTAGTGCGTGTACAAATATATATATATCATATTATATGATAATAATTATATATAATGTATTTTATAAAATTATGCTTATTTAAAAACAATACTATGACATAATAATATTGATATGATATATGTTTAATTCACCACAATATACTGACTATAAATGTCACGGTGTGTTGTGTATTGCCATGTGATTATACCTAGATTATTCAGAGCCGTGGCCACTCCTCGTGTATGTAATATGCTGCGTGTGCATGTGCGTGTGTGTGTTTAACACGTTATATAATTAAATCTCTGTAATGTTATTATATACCACACATGCACACACACACACACACACACACATATATGAACGTATGTATAAAATATAACGGCAAAATAAACATAGATAGATAGATAGATAGATATGTGTGTGTATATATAAAATATAATAGGGCCGTCCCACCTCGCAAAGGCTGCGATTCCGCCTGGCCCATATATGGACATTACTCTCTCTCTGGTTGTAATATATATTATGAAATATTATTTATAGGATATATAATCTGTAATATAGTACATACGTTTACATGGAAATAGATTATATCGTATTATATATTCGAAACAACTGTATATTATTAAGGTAAATATACGGTATAATATAACATTATATTCATATATCTATTATTCATATATATATATATATATATATATATATATATATATATATATATATATATGTGAAGTGAACCCCATCCGCACGCAGGCACGCCGCCCTCGGCTGCCTGTGGTGCGCGAGAGCAGCCGGGCCCCGCAGCCCCCGCCCCGCCCCGCACACCTCCGGGCGGTCGCATGCCGCCCAGCCGCCTGCTCCAGGCCCAGGACGGTCCCCGGCGGAGCGGCCGCAGCCTCGGCCGCTCTCGGAAGCGACCAGGGACGGAGGCTCCCCGAGGTCCCCGGGCGGCCCGATCCCGCGGGGCCTAGACGCCGGCGGGTGCGTGTGTGGGTACGAGGGGAGGGGGGGCGCCGCGGGCGGGCAGCGGCCAGTGCCCCGCAGCGGCAGCCCCGGTGCCCGGCGAGGCCCTGCCCAGGCCCGGGGGCTTGGAGGCGAGGGCGTGCCGCCTCCCGCCCTTGAGGCCCGTGGGGCCGGGCAGGTCGCCCCCGGCCTCGGGAGGCAAGAATACGGCGCTGCCTTCCGCAGCGACACGGGCCCGAGTGCCAGGCCGGGTGCGGGGGCGCCGCTTGCAGCCGCGGGGCCGGCGGGGCTCGGCTCCCGGGGGCGCGGGCAGCGGGCGGCACTGCGGGCTCCGCTCCCGGCTCCTGCGCCCTCCCCCACGCTGCACTGCGCACCCGGCCCCTCCTCCCGCGATCTGCCTGTATGCTAATCGCATGCAAATCGCCTCATTTGCATCTTTATCTCCGTCAATGGGAGCGCGTAGCGGGCGGGTAATATATTTCCCGACGTGGCTCAGAAGGGAGCCCCCCCCCCCCCCCCCCCCCCCCCGGGGCTGGGGAGCGAGGCGGCTGGGAATGGTGGCCGGGCCCGGGCTGCTTTGTGCCCGGGCGGCTCCGCGCAGCCCCCCGCCGCCCCAGAGCCTCGCCGCCTCCCCCCAGCGCGGCCCCGACGGGAACAGCCGGGGTCCGCTTGATCCGCAGGGGCGGGGGCGACGCTGGGTGCGGATCAAGCTGGGGTCAGTGCCCGGCAGCGCGGAGGGGAGCAGCCGGCGGGGGCTGCCCCCAGCGCAGAGGGCCAGGGCCGGCCCGGGGCCCCGGCCTAGCCGGATGCGCGTCAAACCCGGGGCTGCCCCGGGCTGCGGCCGCTCACGCGGGTTAGCGCCACGGCTCTAGTTCCCCGCGGGAAGGGCCGGGAGCCCCGCCGGGCTGCTCCTGCCGCTGCCCCGGAGCTGGGAGCGCTGCCCGCCCGCTCCCCGCGCCACCCCCGCCCGGCTGGAGCAGCCCGGGACCCGCGGGAAGGGGCTACCGCCACGCCGGGCCCAAGCCCCCGCCCCGCCCCGCGCAGGGCAGGGGACAGAGCCGCCCCGGGGGCGCGGGCCAGCGGAGGTTTTGTGCTGAGCCGGTGCGAGGCCGAGAGCCGGCGCCGCCCGCCACCACGGAAGCGTCCCCGGCGGCAGCCCGCGCCGCCCGCTGCCCCGTGCACTCCGCCGGGCCCTGCAGGTCGCCCCACCTGTCTCTCGCGGCACCTGTGCTCCATCTTCCTAGCTGCCCCTCCACCCCCACACAGCCGAGCGACCTACCTCTGCCTCATATCCTCCGTCTACCCACCCCACGCATCTCGCCGTCCCGCGCAACCTCCCCCCGCCTGTCCCCCAGCGTCTCCCTCTCCACGTACTCAGCCTGTCATCCGCCCGACGTGCTCCGCAGCGTCCCACCCCGCGGGCTGTGTCCGTGCGTGCGTCCCCGGGCGCGGCGGCTGCCCGTGCTCCCGCTCCGGACAGCCGGCTGCCCGGCCCGCGGCGCCGTCGGGGCTCGGGGCCGGCCGCGGGGCGGTGCGTGCGGGCGGTGCCAGCGGCCGCCCCGGGGAGCGGGGGAGGCGACGCTCTCTTACCTGGGGCGGGCGCGGTCCGGCGGCGGCTCCGGGCGCGGCAGGGGGTGGCGGGGCCGCGGGCGGGAGTGCTTGTGGCACGGGCCGGGGCCGGGGCCGGGGCCGGGGCCGGGGCATGAAGCGCGCGTGTCAGAGGCGAACAAAAGGCGGGACGCAGACGGGCTGCGGGGCCCGGCCGCCTCGGCCCGTGTCTGGGGCCGGCGCGGGGATCGGGCCCCCCCGCCGCGGGGGCCGGAAGGGCAGAGCCCGCCCCCCCGCGGCCTCGGCCGCCGGCCCGAGTGCGGCACAGCCGCGGGCCGGGCCGCCTGCTGCCGGGGGGCTGGGGCACCGGCCGGCCCGAGCGCCTCCCGGTTCTCACAGCCCGAGCCCCAGGCTGGATTCTCCGCACGTCCCGCCTGCGCCCCCCCTTAGTCAGCCCCTAATTGAACGTTAATGGCAGCTGGGGATGAGGTCATCCGAGCCGGCTTTTCTCACACGTTTTTCATGCAAATCCGCTAAACTCGAAACAAATTTGAATCGCCCCTTTGTGCGGGCCCGTGCGGCCGCTCCTTTCCCCGGGAGAAGGGACGGGGCAGGCGGCAGCGGCCCGGGAGGGGAGCCCCCGCCCCGCCCCGGGACACAGTGGTCACCCCCGCGGCCGGGGCCGGCCTCCCTGCTCCGCGTCCCGCAGCCCGGCCGGCCGCACCCGCGGGCGCCGCATCCCCGCCCGGCACAGCCCGCATTAGCATCTCCTCCCAGCCGGCCCCGCCCAGCCTTGAACTTGGCCGTGCTGCCCGCGCCGGCGGAGACAATGCGGGTTGCCCCATTGTCTGGCTTGCGGGTTTCGGCTGGGAAATCAGTCACCTCCGGCATTGTGGAGGGAGCAGGCATGGAATCGGGGCACAATGGGGCGAGCCGGCCCCGCAGGCCCCAAACCGTCCCCGCGAGTATTCATTACAGCGTCTGGCCCAGCCTGTCCCTGCCGGGTTCAGCAGCCCTGCGGAGCAGGCTCGGCCTGGGAAAGATCATTCAGCAGCCATAAGTCAGGGCTGGCTGGGAGCGGGGAGAGGCCTTGCCTCGTTTCCCCCTACCTTGTACAAGCCAGGGACTGGAGGCCTCATAATCTGCTGCTCCCACCCTCAGTTCATTTTTATGCCTTATTTTATTTACAAGAACCAAAGCCCTTCTGCCCATACTCACCCTGTTGCTAGAAGGGACCAAACACACAGCTCATGTTGGTTCGGGAAGCCTTTATTTTAACAGTTTTGCTTGAAACACTTGAAGGGAGGGATTTCCAGCTGCTACCTTTCTCTTACAGGCATAAAGGCCTTTTTGATACCAAGGCTGCTGTACAGGAGGAGCTGGGGTGTCTGCCTACATCGAAACAACCAGCTTGTGGGGAATACATCTATTTTCAAAACAAAGTAACCTCGGGGGCATGAGGTCTTTTCCTCAAAATACAGCGTGCCCGTGACGCTTGCCGCTTCATACATTTCATGTGCAGCTTATTTTGCCAAGAGGAGGAATCTTGTGACCAGAGAGAGTTTAAAAACCTAGGCAGAAGGTAGCATTGGCTCCTGCATTAATTAGCAAACCTGCTATGGCTCAGTCCAACAGAGCAAAATAAATCAGATCCACATAGGGTCCAAGGATGTTGTCTCAATAATAATAATTGCCCTGCAGTAGGAGAGAGGAGAGGGGTGGGACACAGCCAGGGGGTTCTGTGAAAGCAGCAGGAAAGGTAGGCAGGCACAAAAGACTCCCAAGAAAGACCTCTTGCAACACACGCACAACCAAGGTGCTCGCTGCCCCCCAGCCCTCACCCTCCGAAACCCACAAGGGTTGCACACGCCATCCAGAAGCCCTCGAGGCCCGTTGTGGAAAGCAGCCTTTTTTTGGAGCTGTTAGCAAGGGAGTGAGTTGCAGGTAAATTCACAGACACAAAGCGCAGTTTCGGCTCTGGTGAAATCAATGCGTCCCATGTTCTTTACCGTCTCCAATGACAGGAATCTATGGAAAAAGACACAAACAAAGGCCCAGCTGTTACTGCCCACTCCAATGAAAGAATCACGCCCAGAATCACTGCAGCGACCCAGGAACGCGCTGCTGCCATGGATAACGCCAGTGCCCGCTCACGGGCCGTATTTCACAGAAGCATTTCCTTGTCGCAGGAACAACCCCCACCCACCCCACACTTACCAAACAGGAGCCCCATCCTCCAACATGCCCAGCATCCCCGGAGGTTCAGCCCAGTGCTGCTGCTCCTGGCCTGTGGCAGGATATAATCCCTCTCTGTGACTGACAAGGCCCCTGTGCCACTGAAACACTTGGTTCCCTTCCTTCCGGATGGCTCTTTCTTCCGTGCCTTCCTGGTAAACCTCCCAGCCTCTTCCCGAGAGGAGCTGAGCCTCTCGGAGATCAGAGGTCCTGCATATGGCCAGCCAGTGGGAGGCGTTACTCTATGTCCTTCCTTCGAAGGCTTTGGGGCACGGGATTACTCGGCATGTCAGAGCCACTAAAGAAACAGCCCTCTGATGTTTTAATCTCCATGTTAACTTTCCCTGGTCTCAAAGCCCTTGTCTGTGGCAGGCCTGTCTGTAGAAAGTGATATTGAGCTATTTAGGCCGAGCCAAAGCTGCTCAAAGGCAGAGTAATCTCATCTCTCTTCCCCTTTCTTGTGGTTTTTCACACTTCTTCCCCTTAGTTTTTGCCTTTTTCTTTCTCTACGTTTTCCCCAGTCCCCAGCACTTCTCTACTGGAATGGACACAGATCCAGTCCTTTGCCTTTGCCTTCCCCTGTTTATTTCCCTGGTTAATTCACATCCACTGGCTGTGCACATGGTGGGCTTGCTCCAGCTCCCAGGTAGATAATTCATCATTCATAATGAACCATTTCATTGGTTTCACTTCCCCCTAAACACATCACATTGTCCTAAGAACCCCGATCTTCTACTCAACATTATTAGTAAAATAATTTTAATGAATATTTTTTGCTCTGTAGCTTTCTGAGAAGTCCCTACAGAGTAGTCAGTGTTTGATTGGTTGTATGTCACATGTTTATGTCTCTGTCTCATGATTGGATCATTGAGTGTAAGAGCTTGAATCATGTGAATATCAGCATTTGTGAATATAGTCTGATTTTCTGGGAGGTTCTCTAATACTTAAAAAATGCTTAAAAAATCTCCCGAGCATTTCTATCCTAAATGTCTTTGCTAGAATAGTCTTTACAAATGTGATGCAAAGCCCCTAGAGTCAATGGAAAGGCTCCTTGCTCTGGATCAGGTCTATAAAGTGAAGAGGAAAGGATTAAATTATGCTTCAAGCACATTCATTTTAAAACTTGATGGCCTCTCTGTCAGTGGGAGGCTTTCTGTATTGGCCTGGTTCTGCTCTGGAGAAGGGTGGTCATGGAAGAGATGTGAGCAGAAGTGAAATGCCAGGAGATGCAGGGCCAGTGAAGTCACTGGACAGCACCTGTTACCTCCAACTGCATTTGGCCTCTCTCTTAGTGCAAGCATCCCATCCCGATCCAAAATCTGCCAGAATCAGTGGGACCCTCTGCAGGCTTCCACGGCTAAGGATCGGGCCCTACCTGCCCAATTCAGCTAGATCTCTTTTCCTGCTCCTGCCATGGGCAGTATGGCTCCCTCTGCCCGTGGTGATGGCCCCCTGCTGATCTCCATTTGGATCACACTCTGTTGCTCATTTAGTTTCTTGTAGGTCTTACTAAGCAGCGATTTCTGCTTTGCTCACTCTCCCACCTCGTGGATTTTCATCCTGTGAACCCAGAGGCAGATGAAGATTTCTGAATAACTGAATAGCCACCTAGAGAGGTCACTTTCAAAGGAAGAAGGAAAAAGAAGCACGTATCTTAGTGGGTTTCCTAGATAACGTCTCTAGGTTTGAAAGTGCAGGAGAAGCAGCGCTGCTGATGATCAGTGGCCTCCCTCCCCTCCATCCGGTAGTCTGCCTGGGCTTGCTACTGCCTGAAGAAGGCACATCTCCTATGCAAGCAGAGGGACATTGGAATAAGATGTGTTTGCTCTGAAAGCAGCTCAGCTCTCGGCTCCCTTGGGGAAGTTTGCACCTTTGTGCATATGATGAAAACTTGAGGCAGGGGAGGGGAGGAGCGTGGGGAGGACTGGACAGGTTTGAACGTGATCCACCTCTTCCAGAGGGCTTCAGAAAAGCCAAACTCTGTTGCAAATACTGGCCCTGCCTGGTGCACAGCCACAGACCTCCGTCTCTCTTTATATGGAAACCCATGAATAGGAAACACTACAATATCATTCCTACATTGGCCTGAGACCCTGATCAGTCAGTGTTGGGAAACACAGCAGCCCAGTGGGGACTGATCCCAAGCTGGGTAGATTGTCCATGCTCTTCCAAGGACTTTGGATTGGGCCCTTAGTGAGGATGAACAATAACTTTGCGGGTTTTGTCCTTTACATAAACGAAAAAGTAGATAATTGCAACAAATTGTCCACTCTCTGCCTTGGCCTGAGCCATGGGGATAGGCCAGGGACTTTGTCTCATTATTTTCATTTTTTCTAGAAAATCAGCTCAGTGTTTTGCTAAGCTTTTGTGGGTCTTTAAAAAATCTCTCCCACCCCTCACACCTTGCTCAGGAGGCTCTGACAGCAGCACAGGTAGCACTTGAGGGGGGAGAGGACCAGAATATGAACCACAATAACAAATACATGAGGGGCTTTTCTGCCTAAGCAGATTCCTTCCCTCTGCTAATTTCCTATTCATGCCCTTTGGAAGGAGGGACTCTGCCCCTCCTCCTCGCCTCACCCCATCGACCATTTCATAGACTCATAGGGAGAAACTTTCTGGACAATTTAATCTCTCCAGGGTGTTACTTAGCAAAACCCTTTTCACTGTCAATTTTTTTTCAGCTTCCCCTCCTTCCCCTTATTTTCCTTCCAGTCTCGATTGAATTTTGCAAGCCCCTGATATCTTTCTTTCTGTACAGACACACGCTGCTTATGCAAATAAGAGCCTTTCATACTCCCTCCCTGGCTCAAGACCTCCAACTTGAATGTGACCAAAAGCTGTGTTCTCCCCTGCTAACTCCTTAGCACAATTACACCTCCATTCTGCTCCAGGGGCCTGGGGAGGGAAAAATCATTTTAAACTAATAACACGTGCTGTTTGCCTTGGATAATTACAAGGGAGCTTCAGATTCTAAGAGCTATGAAATATTCCATTCAGTAGAGTAGGAAGGGAGGCCAAGAGTGTTATGCCTACACAGCATGTTTTATCTTCTGCACTAGAGGTGTGTGTGCGTGTGCATGTGTGCGCATGTGTCTGTGCGCATGGATGTGAGTTTGTGTGTGTGTTATATATAAATCAGGACACTGCCTAGGTCTTTCACTCATCCTGTGCTAATGCAGCCAGGCAATCATTTACATTTTATAAGCGCGAACCTTCTTTTCCGTGCTTTGGGCTATTGGAGGTAGGGAAATGCAACTGACATTTTCTTATCTCAAATTACAATTTCCTGCAAATATCAAGATACTAAGAACATTGGCAATCTGAGATCCCAATGCAGCGAGTGCCTACGCTGTCCCTGACACACGCACTGAGCAATAGAAAGGGACCCAGGACTGAGAGGTTGGAGATGCTGGGGAGGAAGGACATCCCATGGGCCGAAGCCAGGCTAATAGGGCCTCCTATCTGAATAGCCTTCATGCAGTCATTGTCCCCCTTCCTGCCTTGTCTCCCGGGGAAGTTTATGCAGAGGGTTTTGCAAGGGCAAGGAGGAGGAGGGGAGTTTGCACCAAAAGCACCCGGGAATGTGTCAAAAGAGGGAGAGAAAGAAAGAAGAAGAAGAAGGGAGACAGAGAGTGGGAACGTCAAGGACCCCTGACTAATGAATAGCAAGTTTGCCCTTGAACCTCACTGGGCTTCGCCATTCCCAGGCTCCAAACAAGGGCTGAGGCATGCCTGAGCCCAGCTGCAGGGGGACTGGGCTATGGTTCATCTCAGACACTTTGACAGGCCAGGCCTTTTCCCTGCATAGCTCAGACTTGCCTAACTGCTCCCCTGGCAACAGCTCAGTGCAGGAACCTAGGCTGAGGCCCTGTCTGCTGCATACAGAAGCAAAGAGGAGGAGGGGAGCTGGCTTGGAGAAACTAGCTGGAGACCCTGTTAACCCATCAAATGCTGGGCACCCATTATCACCAACCTATGCACCCTCCCTCTCACCATGCAGGTGCATGGATTTGTCTTGCATGAGGCTTTGCAGCCATTGCAGTGCTTTGTCCAAGCTTTAGTTGGGTGTTATGGACTTAATAACAGCCAAGCTAAGGTCAACGTGTTCTCTTAACCTGGCCCTGCCAGGTTAGATTTGAAAATATGGATGACCTTGGGAAGTGGTTAAGACATTGAGCTGGGATTCAGGAGACTCAGACTTGTACCAACATGAACTCAGAGCCTCTGCTGTGAAATGGGGACAAGGGCATTTTCTACTTCATGAGGGATCCTCTGAATCTTGGACTCTGTGCTGATGAGGGTTGTATAAGCAGGTGCACTTCTGTCAGGTTTCTTCTTTTTAATCAGTTGTGAGAGATAGACATGTGTACCTGGTGCTGGGAACCTGGTGACAGTAACCACAGCAAGGCTTCTAAATTGTTGCAAAGCCCTGTAGGTATGAATGGTGTGCTAGCCTTGCCCCAGTCCACCCACCGTCACAGCTTTGCTGTACAGCAGTTCCCCTGTGGCTGTCACCAGAACGAGAACTATTTGACACATGGATGGGAGACCTCTCACCCATCACTCAGGTGCTGCAAGCATTGCTAGTGCTCACGGGGCAGGTGGTCCAGTTGAGTCAGCACCGCCCAAGGACCTCTGACTCTAGGCTGAGGATTGTGCAGCCTTTCAGACAGGGAAAAGGAAGTCTCCAGTCATCTGTGGTAGCAAAGCACCTGGGCCAAATTCCAGTGAAGGAGATTGCATTTTGCCTACTTAAATTGATCTGGAAAAGTAATTTATCATGACCCACCTGCAAAGTCACTGTGTTATGCTGCTGGTGGAGAATGATTGCTATTTCCATCCCACAGCTGGATGCAGCTAAGCAGGGGGTGAATCATCCCTTCCTACTGGAATCTGTTCAGCCCTCTGCCTCCGGATTCATCCCCCTGTTATTTCACAAGGAGTTTTGAATACTTCTGTCATGGGCTCTTCCCCTCTCTGCCTTCTCCCTTGAGATCTTCAGGGGACCCCTGTCAACCTACAGAGAATCTTATTTCCTGGTATGATCCTACCTCCTCCGGGTTTTCTTCTCCTGGGAATCTGGCATCCATTCCTGACCTCTGGACTCTACTGGCCTCTGGAGCCAACCATTCAGCTCTTTAAGCATCACTCTTCCAGCTCTGAAAATCTCCCTTCACCATCTCCAAGAGGTTCTCTGCCAATTTTTTTCATTCACCAGCAATACAAATCATTCACCTCGCTCCTCTGCCTCCATCTCTCCCACCCCCTCTCTACCCAGTGGCTTGAGCCTCACATGCTCTGTCTTTTTCCTGAGTTCCCTTCACAGACCAGGCCCTAAGTACTCATTGCTCACTGGCCTGTGGGCCCCTCATAGCACAACCATTTCTTTACTTTTGGATAGTTCCTGCTTCCCATCTTTGTCCTCAATCACGGGTGTTTTAACTAACTTCATTTCACCCATCTCCCTCATGAGACATCCAGCTGTTTCACTGGCAGAAGGCAGAGCAGGATTGCATCTTTAGAGACCAACCAGTTCAGCAAGGCATAAGCTTCCATAAGCAACAGGCTATTTGGTCAGATGCTAGGTGGTTGCCAACAAAAACGCATGCCTCTGAACCAATCAGTCTCTGTAGTGGCACCCTTCCCTGCCTCCTGCCTGACTTCAGACTAACAAGGCTAACCACCCTGGCTGCATTCGATGCCTCCAAGTCCCAGTGACACACACTGTCCCTGGTTGCATCCCTTAGCTATATCGCCTTTTCAGTGCCTCCACACATGCTTACAGAGCTCTCCAAACTCAGCAGTACCACAGCCCTTCCAGCTCCCTCTTCTGTGCGTCCTGTTAGGAAACTCCCATCCCATCCCCTGAAATGAATCCTTCCTTTAACCCCTTCCACATAGTTTTCCTCTTCACTTAAAGGCCCAGGAAGCCAACACGAAGCATTTTCCTTAAAGGATTCACTTTGCTGTTTCACAAACTAGCAAAACAACCAGCAGGCTCTTCCTGGGCAGGTCAGGCACACATCCACGTCCTCTCTTTATTACACTATTATCAGTTGTGTACTACAAAGATTCTGTAGATCCTCCAGCTGATCCCATCCAGATCTCATATGCTGCCAAAAAAATCTTTGCACTGATGTAATAATCTAAAGTAATCTAAGAAGTTGACGGTACTGTACAAAGATCAGTATTATGGTAGACTTGGAGAAACTGAGGCACAGAGGGTCAGAAAGCAGGGCTATTCACTTTGATGAAGTTGCATTACTTGTACTAGACTTACATTTAGCTCAGTGAACCAGTATCAGAGGAGACATTAGATCCCAGGGGTTCTGGTCCCTATTTTTAATCACTAGGACTCTTGGATTTTCTCTATACTTTAACTGTACTTTAACTTGTTCTATGTGCTAAACATTGACAGAAGCAGCTTAAAGGAGGAGACCCATCTTTTCCTTCCAAGCTTAAACTCTGATGTTTTCCCTAGATGCAGAAATGAGTTTTAAGGGACCTCTGAGATGACAGGCCCTTGCAAATATACATACAACTTGACCTGCATTCTCTTGACTGATCTGGGGTCACACAGATTATAATCCTGTGTTCACCTTATTGGTTTTTTTACACATCCCCCACAAAGTGTCATAGTGTGGCCTGGCTGTTGATGGGGAGACAGGCAGGCAATTCAACAAAAAAAAATAGCACCCCCAAAACACCAAGGGTGGCTCTTTCATTCAGGTAAGGCTAGGTGGCACAACACCACTTTGCATTAAATACTTGCAATTCCTTACCCAGTTTGCATGCTCAGTCCCCAGCACTGTGTGCACCAACTAAGTACATGTGTATGCAAACAACCACTCATGTATGCCCAACCATGGCAGTTACAGGCAAAAGTCAGGTGTGCAATTGTATATACAAATATACACTTGCAGTCTTGGGCACACAATCTCAAAAACCTGCCCTTTGGGGACTTCACTGGTAGAAGCAACTTGAGACTTCCCTGTATGCCATCAGGCAAAACCCTTGCCTGAAGTGCTCAGCTGTGCAGTAGGTGGATTTAAGGATGTATAGCAAGGATGAGAGACCTGTGCAGTGAAGGACAATGCATATGTCACCGATCACCCCCTGTACCACAAGCAAATCACAGCAAACCAGGGCCACATCAACCCTGTTTGAGTTCTGGGACCTCAGAAGGGACTGGCTTGTTCCATACCTGCCATCCAGCCTGTACCAATGCAGCATGCAGGCAAGAGTGCCCCCATCTATTCCATCCTCCTAACACCTAGCTCCACCATCCATCGTCCCCTCACATCACCCCAAAATCCAGGCAGCACTGCCTACCCCTGCACTACACTACAGAAGACGGGTCTAGAGCATGAGCCCTCAGATCAACTGGCCGCCCCGACACACAACTCCCATCTGACACGGGCAAGTCCCCTTCACTGCACTAACCCAGCCAGGCAGGAGAAGGCCCTGCCCAGCTCACTAGCAAGGCCCAGTACTGCCAGGGTTGTTCGGGGCAGAACTTGGAGTTGAAGTCAATGCCAAATGCTTCAGTAAAACAGAACTGCCCCTTCATTCTGGCTGCCTCAGCCCTACACCAAACAAAGGCCCAAACAGCCCTGTCCCAATGACTGGGCTCTCCAATTAAACCGGTGTAAAACCACAGATCAGTCAAGGGATGTTCCCGGGACGTCAGGCTGCCAGTGGGATGGGGCTGGCTTACCAACTGGGGAAGGAGACAGGCTGGAGAGGCTTTTTTCATGATTCTGTCATGAGGAAAAGCTCAAGTCTGCCGGCATGGAGCTGCCTTCTGCAAAAGCATTTATGATACTCTCCCCCCTCCACACACACTTTGGTTCATATTCCAGCTGAGAAGTCAGAGGCATTGACTTGTGAAAAAACTCCACCAGGCCTTTTCCTGCATTGTCAGGAAGAGAAACTCAAGTCCCATAAATCATGTAGGGAATTGACTCCTTGCTGAAAGTACCTATATGTGCCACTGGGGCTCAAACTAGAGCGAGATATGGAGGGAATGAGGAGATGGACGCTGCTTGCTTGCCACTCTCTGGATCCTGCAGAGCCAGTGCACGACACTCTCTGGTCAGGACCATCTTGGCTAGGGCTGAAATTGCCTTTCACAGACCATAAACATTTCCCTTGAGAATGATTATTTTGGCTTTGTAATGGTTCTGACTGCAGCAAAGGGCAGTACAATTTTGTTAAGGGAGGATGCTTTGGCATCACCCCCCTGGGCCCCCACTCAGCTACACACTGTTCTGCCCTGCTAGCTAGCACACACACAGGGTGATCTCCTGCCCTCCAATGAAGGTGAAAGCAAAGCTATGGGCAGCTGCACTGGGCCAGGGTTTCACCGTCAGGCTTGTTATTCAGGAGCTGAATGCAGAAGCTCCCAGCAGGAGCATGGTGCATGAGCCTGCCTGCCCCGTGTTGTTGCCAGCTTCCTTGGTACAAGGGACAGGAACATTAAGATTGCCCAGCAGTCTGTCTCTGTAGCATGGCTGCACACTCACCTACCTGCACAGAGCCTGGGGCAGCTAGGGTAGGGGACACAGCTTTGGGGTGGAGCCTCTGTATGCAATTTCTGGCACTTCCTCTCATCCCCTTCAAAAGACCCCACGAAAGCAGGATATTCAGTACATACAACACTTGGGGGTCACGTAGGACCAGGCCTCCCCCTCCATGCTGAACTCTGCCTTCATCAGCTAAGTAGCTCTTGACAGAGGGCCTGATCCTGCATCTGTTGATTTCTGTGCAGAATCGGGAGGAAAGCTGGCTCCCGCCAGCACTGGAATTGCACAGTGCTTAGAACTGGGGAGCAAGGGCCTGCAGGTTGAACCGTGAGCCCAATCAGTGCAAGACAAAGCCCCATGCATACATCTGGAGGCAGATCACATGGATATGGAGAGGGCTTCACCCTAGCAACTGCATTTCCCCATTTAGTGTCACCTGCCACCCATGGGCCAGGTATTCCTGCCCAGGAAAGGCACTGGTACCTGCAACCCATCCCAGCCAACAAAATGATTTTTCCCTCCCCAGCCCACTGAGGTTGGCTAGCACCTCTGCTTCTCTGGCTGTGCAGTCCCCAGGCTTCTCTTGGCTTTATGATTTTTGAAGGTGATTGTTTGCTGCCAGGGAAGGATGGCACCTTCCTAGACTGGGAGACTGAAAGCCCCTCACCACAGAAGGGCGGCACAGGCTAAACTTCCCAGACACACTGCCCTGTACCAGTGTGGTATGACCAAGGCCCCTCTGCTGGGTCTTTCATGAGGGCTCAGTTAGCATGAGAGGAGTCTTTGCCCCCAGGAGACAGGCTGAGATTGTGGGACTCATTCACACATGCCAAACCACGGTCTCACAGCAAGAACATCATGATTTGGGCTGGATTCCCACTTGTGACCCAGATGAGGGATGCTCCAGATCTCCTTGCTAGCTCCCCAAGGCTGAGCTTGACTTCCTTGGGTTTTAGGGCTCTCGGTTTGTTTTTTGAGGGCGACAGAGGCATTTGGGCCACTCCACACCAAATCATCCCCAAGGCTAAAGGAACACAAGGGGCCCAATTCAGCCCTGTTGATAGCACAGCAAAGTCAACAGGAGTCAGCTACTTGTGCTGCGGCTCAAGCTAGCCCTGCTTTTGATCAATGCAGCTCCTCTGTGTTGGCTGTGAAATGGGCTAGTGAATCCGGCTGTTTTTCCCTTCCTTTTTTTTCTTCCCCTCCTTTTCCGCACCATAAGCAAAGTCCTAATAAAGCTCCCATCCCCACTGCCATCCCTGCACCATGCTCCCAGCAGCAAAGAGATGCAAAGCCACGCTTGGAATCTGATTCCCCAGCTTTAAGCGCTGCTCTGCCAGCAAAGTGCGACTTGAAAGCTCCCCTGTCACAGTTACAAAGCTCAGAACAGCCCTTCCTCGGATAATCACGCTTATCTCCAGATTAAGAAAGAGAGAGCTGCAGCTGAGGCTGGTCACATGGGCTGGGATGTGGGCAAATCTCTTTTAAACAATCCCCATATAGCGGTGACCTCCACCACCGCCAAAATATACAGCCCCTCATTCCCACTTTAATATCCAGCTCCAGAGACATGAAAGGGCATGTGACAAGGGGACACCTACAGGGTAGTGAGGGAAGAAGGACAGGAACATAGGGACAGAAGATGGGAGAGCAGAGAAGATAAAGGGATGGGAATCTAGAGTATGTGAGCAGGTTGCTCGGGGAAGAGGATGAGAACGAGATGGAGGAGATGGGGAAGAAGAAGGGGCTGGCCCGGGAGGAAGTGTCAGAGATCTGTGCTATGCTTCGTGCACATGGATTAGTGGTCTCCAGCTTAGTTCCTCCTGCCCTGCCCTCGCTGGCACTCTTGTCTGACTACGTGACTCCAGCCCTGCCAAGCGGCCTTGGGCAGGGAGTGGTGTTACCCACTTTGCTGTCCCGGATTCATTAAGAGGCTTTGCTTGCATGGAAGCATTTATCCTACCAGGAAGAGTCTCCAGGAGATGAACCTGGTAAAGAATTGTGACAAAGTGATTTGTGCTACACTGTGATGGGGTATGGGGCTTGAGGGGGGAATTACATAGAGGCAGGCCAAGCCAGTGAGGTGTCAAAAGAGAAGGAAGGGCTGGGGGCGTGCATGCCCCCCTGGACCCATCTCTAGGCAGGCATGTGTCCTGAAGCAGGGCACAGGCAGAGAGCTGATTTCTAGGGAAGTTTTCCTTTGCCCATCCAAGGTCTTATTTGCAATTAGAATTGAATGGACAATGAGTAAATTCAGAGTTGGGGCTTTCCTCTGGGCAGGACGGGCCTTGCATCCCATACTTGGAGTCAGACCCATGCTGATCTCTTGCCCTGGTCAGTCTGGCTTTCTAAATTAAGTGGTGTCACTTTTTCTTGAGCACTTTCTGAGACTGACACCCACCACTGGAGCTTGGAATTAGTACTGGTCCTCCAGGTACCCAAATACCCCAAGAGCCAAGGCCTCCAGACACCATCAAAAATGATGTACCTGTGTAAGAAGCGGACAGAAGGTGCCTATGTGTGGCTAGGCCCTCCAGTCACACATCCCATTGGCCTTGGCAGGTCCTACAGGTGCAAGGTCCAGCAAATCCCAGAATGGGATTGTGGTCCAAAAGACAGACCTCTCACTCTTGGCTTTATGAGCTAGCACTAAGTAAATGATTCACTGAAATTATTTATCTGATCAGTTTTCAAGTTATCCTCTATCAAGTCTGAACTGACACAAATTTGCTCAATATTCTTTCATCATCATCTTATCATGAGCCCTGCAACATTTAGTATATTTTTACAGACTCAGCTCCTGGAATCCTGTGGTTTAGGGAGAAATGCAGCTTGCGCTGTAACACATGGGAGTGTTTGGCCCCCCACTAAAGACTCGGAAATCAAATGCAAATATAAAGAACACAATGCTCATTTTACAGATAAAGGTAATCTCATAATATGTGGGGCCTGGCTCAGGATTTTTAAGCCTTTGGGCCTGGCCATGCAGATATTCACAGCAGTTCAAATGGTTTGTGGGCATGCAGATTACTTATTACTCATAGCCTGAGATCAGTCATCTACTGGTAAGCAATGCAGTATTGCCTTTTTGTTCTCAGACAGAAGGATCAATGCTCTGAAAGCAAGAGGCATCCCCTTTTCTGCCCATCAATTATCCACACACTTTACTAGTTGTCCAATGAAGCTATTATACAAACAGCAGAGAGGTTTTTTTCCAGAAAGGCCAGGTGACCACACACTTGGAGATCCCCTGCACAGATGACCATTGCTACAGGCCCAGAACCATTCACAAAGGCTCTTCCCAACCCACACAAAATATTCCCTTCCATGCAGTCTCACCTCCATGGCTGGGACTATCTCAGCTCCCTGTCTGTCACACCCTTGCAGTACAGGTGAAAGCAACACCTAGGAAATCCCCCAGTTTGGCTGCGCTAATAGATTCTCATTGGTTTGTGTGAACCGTGACCTCCAGTCCAAGCTCCCAGGCCCTTTTCTAACTAGGCAGGGTCAAATCCAGTTACTGACTAGCCCAAGAAAGCATTCATTTAAAGAGGTTCCATCCAGAGAAGGCCACCATCCAAAGTGACTTTCCAAGGCAGCCTAGTGAGCACAAGTATGGTAAAAGCTGCCCGTCATTGGTTACTACCAAACGATTCGACAAATGCTCAAGCCCCAGGGGCTGCAAGGGTTAGACCTGGGAAGAGAGGAGCCTGCATGTGTGTAGAGCTGATAAAGAGGTCTCAGGAAGCCCTCCCAAACTTCTCACGGGAAGAAGCAGCTGGAGAAAGGCGTGTCATGGAACCAGGGGGCTTGCTCCTCCGCTTCGTTCTTGGCAGCTAACCCCCTGTGAGCTGCTGCGAGGGAGGGGGCAGGTGCATGTCATGGCAACCAGGTTCTGGCAAATACTAGACACAGCCCCTTGCACTTGAATGTGTCCCCTGCACCGTCTCCTGCAGAGAGAGATCTCTGCAAACCTGTTCCCACACTGGAGCTGGCAACCAGGTATTTAGGCCAGCCTGGTCCTGTCCTACCCACCCCCTTACAAATGCCCAGGGTCTCACAAGGGCCCAGTCCAAAGCCCATTGGAGTCATGGAAAACCTTGGCTCTCCTGCCTGGATCAAGGGAACCTGCTCTTCTCAACCATTTTTCTTTGCCTACAGGAGTCCTTTTTTTCTCCAGCTGTGAGAGCCATGCGAGTCCCACAGGCTGATTTCCATCCTTACCTCACTAAGTCCTTCCTGCTCACCACCCAGGGGTTGCAGCACTTTTGTTCCACCATTCCCCACCTTTCCTACGCTGCTTCCTCGGCTCTGCCCTGCTGTGCCATTCCCCTCCTTGTGCTCTCAGCTTTGCATCCGCTGTCATGCTGCTCCTTTGCAGACAATGGACTCCCTGTATTGGAAGCAGGATTCAGTGAGAACAGGAACGGGGGGGGCACACTTGCAAATCAGGGGTGAAATCTGGGCTCCACTGAAGCCAAAGGCAAAATTCCCTTGGACTTCAGGGCCAGGATTTCAGTTCTAGAGTCCATGTTGCACTGCAGCGGGACAACCTAGAAACACCTTCTGCTCCAAACAGGATGTAAATCAGCCACCTATACCCCCTTTCTTTCACAATGCAGTAGTAATACAGCAGCAGATGTATAGAGAAAAAGCCTTTCAAAAGGTTTCTCATAAATTTACTTATTACCTGTTTACACTTTGCTTCCCAAATCTGTACATATTCTGTGTCTCTAGAAGCAAGGGGATGCAAAAATTAACTTATAAGCTAAATTTTACATCCTTTCATCTATAGTATTGGATCCCCCCCATGAACATGTGCATATGTATACTTACATCTATATGTGTGTATGAGTGTATCTGGGGATGTGTGCACATACGCATACACGTACATTCTCTAATGCTAAATAGAATTAATTTGTGCTATATTACACACTATGGTGCCAAGGTGGTAGAAGGCCTTTTCCTGCCCCTGGTGATTAATGAGTCTATCACAAACACATCCTGATAAAGCCTTTACACCACACCAAATCTCTTCTCTCTCTACACCTCTTGTTCTGCTTTTTCCACTGCTTGTCTGTTCTCCCCACTCTTCCCTTCTGCATCTGCAGACTTCATCTCCTTTAAGATATTCTCATTATTTTCACTGGATTTTTCACATGTCTTTTCTGAGTAGTAGGCTGGGTTTTTGTCATTAATGTTTTGCGTGCCTGTTGTGTGTGTGTGTGTACAAAGATCTGTGCAGTGCTACTAGAAATAACTATCTTTTATAGGGACTGGGAGGAGGACATGTGGGGGGAAAAAAGACCAGCAAACAAGGAGGCAAAACAGAAGAGAAATACAAAGAAAGCAAATTAAACGCTTTTATTTTTTTTTTAAACCTGTCCTGAATTTTCAACTAAAATATCAGATCACATTTCCACATAGTCCAACACTGAAGACACAACCTGCACCCCCCTCTCTGGAAACTCTGGAGTCACTTTAACCTTAACCCTTTCTTTTTACGGCCCCTCACTGCTCAATTATCCAAGTCTGCTGGGCTCCATTCAGCACACGTCCTATACTCCACCTCCAAAGTTCCCTTCATCCTCCCCCACCGTTAAAACAGCTTTCGCCAATGGAAGGATGACAAACATATTCATTGGCACCTTATCAGACATGCATGCAAAACTAATTAACATGGGGAGACATGCAAGCTGCCATCCAGCCGCACATACGCACACACACATACACACACGCACACACACAAGGCAAGCCTTGTCTAGGGGGGGACATTCAAAAGGCTTTGTCACTAATTTAGGCATCTGTCTCAGTCTGGTCTGGTCCTCCTGGCTGGGCGAGGGTTGTGTTTTTTTTTCCCACCCCGTTTGACAATGCTGGGAACATGCCCAGAGACCCCTCATTCAAATCACCCCTTGACAATGGTCTCATTGTGTGAGCATATAGAAAAAGGAGAGGATGGGGAGAGGGAGGAGGAATTAAAATGTGAACCCAAGAAAGTGTTTACTAACACAACCCCTGCAGCTGCCCAGTCCCCTCCCCTCCCTCAGTCCCCCCCACCCCCAGCCTCAAGAAAAACAGGCTCAGGGAAGGGCCTGAGGAGTGGGGAGGCTCCCGAGGAGATTTCAGGCTGGGGGAGCCAGGCCAAGGTGTTTATAGACACCAGAGAAAACAGCATTAGGCAGTTGGGGCTGGAGATGGGTGTTACTGGTTTAGGAAGGACTTTGGAGGCTGGGGACTCTTGAAGTGGGGGGAAAAGAGGGCTGGTGAGATGTTATAGACTCAGAAAGGAACAGCTCGGGACCTGGACCCATGTCGCAGCAATCCCGGGCTTTCCTCCTGGGACGCTTTTCAGCACTGCTGCTGGCTAGCAGAAAGTGAGAACAGGAAGGAAGGGGAGAGCTGGGAAGGCTGAGGAGGCTCCGCCAGGCTGCGCAAGGGAGCTGGGTTCTCTCTCTCAAGGCTTTTGGTTTCTTCCTTTTTCCAGAAAATTAAGTGACAGGATGGGATGTTAGAAAAATGCCCCATTGCCCTGTATAGGTGCCGGGTTTGGGGATGTAGCACACATGGGTCTCAGCAAGCTGGCCTGTGTACATTTGTCTGGACAGTCAATCTCTGCATACAACCTGCTTGGAAATGCCCACAGCTCTTCAGAGCTAAAGGAAAGCAGAGGGACAAAATACCCCAGGTATGCAAATGCGCATGCACAGGACACCCCGAGGGAAGCAGACAAAGAGCCTTCCAGGGAGGGAAGAGGACAGACACATACGTTGGGGCTGTGCCCACTAGTTCTGCAGAGCCAAACAGCCAAGCCCTTTTATTTAGGGCTGCACTTCACTCCCTTGGGGAACCCTTTGCAAGGCCTGTACAAATACAAGGTCTGCTCCTTTTCATCTACCTCCTAGATCCCATCTTGGGTTATATCAGATCAGTTGAGGCTTCCTGAGGTATTTAAAACTCCACAATGGATGAGCAAAAGCAACACAACATCACCCCGCTGAGCAAGCACCCCCAAGCTTGAACCGAGCAACCTTTTCCTGTCAATTGGTTTAACAAGTTGAGAGCTGTTCGTGGCTTCTCCAGGAAGGGCCAAATTCCTTATTTGAGCAATATGTCTCCTGGTTTTTGTCTGTGAACCTGGATCAGGTGACTGGAATGCACGCTCGCACGCTGGCAGCAAAGCCAGTTGAGGGCAAATCTTAGCCAAATGTTCAGGAGCACAAGAATTTGGGGCAACTTTTGTTTTCCATGGATATCCTAGCAAGCACAAAATCAAGTCACTCGGACAAACACTGGTCAGAAAGGTGTGTGCGTAAGTAACATGCACACACACACACACACACACACACACACACACGTGTAACAAGAAGCTTATGCTAAGCAATCAGATCTCTGGCTTTTACTCACACAAATATCCCTGAATGGTTTTATTGTCACGTTTCCCCTGCTCTAATACCTAGGCATAAACCTATAGGCACACACTGCCACACAAACGTACAAGAACAGAGTTATATTTGTCATTAATGCAACGCAGACACCATGCGAAACAAAACCGTGCAGACAGCAGCTTGGCATGGCTCGACATAGGGATGCTGGAGAAAAGACTTTAAGAGCCAAAGGAAGCTGTTACAGCTGCAGTTCCACAGTGCTTCCTTCAGCTCACATTTCCATGGCTGTCCATTTGGACCATGGGACTGAAGTCAGTTGAATTACTTTAGGTTTTAAACTGGTGTAGCTGGAAACAGAACTTGCTCAATCCTGGGCCCAGTCCTTAGCCCCCCTCACAAGATGTCATCCCCCTGGACCCTTCAGGGGTGACTGAAAACCATATTTAAATTACTTGCCTGACTAGGGAAACCACACTTGAAAATGCCACAGCCTATGTGATGAAGCATCGGATGAAATGAGCTCAGGCTCACAAAAGTTTATGCATCTCTAATTTTGTTAGTCTATAAGGTGCATCTCTATCCTGCCTATGCCTATGTGGGCACACGCAAGCTAGAGGATAGATGGAGCACAGCTCTGCCCTGAGCCACATGGGTGCATCTTCAATTGGCTCCAGGGAGCCTTCATGACTTGGTAATAGTTTAACACCTCTATGTCCTGCATGTCATAGGTATGTCCTTTCCTCTCAAACACACAAAGATTCACAGTTCACAGACTCCTGAAAAGCTTTAAAGAAGAACCATTAATTACTCTTTAAAATTTATTTCAAGATCTTTCATAATTACTAGATGCATCTCTACATTTTTTAAGGGGGAACCTTATTCCAAGGCAAAGTAGTTAAAAGTCTGCTTTAATGGCCAACAAAAAGGGGTGTTTAAGGTTCTCAGTTTCCCTGGCAACCAGCCATGACACTCCTAACCTACTTGCACCATTTTAAGCAACTGTGAGGACATCAGCTGTTTCAGGCACCGCGTAGATTCCTGAATTCAGGTCCGGCAGGTTCAAAGGGTTTGTATCCCCTTAAAAATTAAAGTATAAATCTACCTCCCTGTAGAAATATCAATATCTATGCTATCTAGACCCTCAAATCACTGCAAAGAAATGTGGACTATAGCACAAATGTTTAAATGGCCTCCATAACCAAGCATGTGATTTTGCATGTGTGCATGACTTGCATTTATTCATGCAAATTGGGGAGAGAGATGTCTTGCTACCTGGTCAGACCATAAAATTGCTGTTTAGATGCACCAGCGCAGGTTACATTACAGAGGATGAGTCGAGGCTATTTCGAAAATGTGCCCCTAAATGTATATTAGAACACGGCCATTCATCACATACTTAGCTTGTAAATTCTCATGGGCAAGGACCAGGCGCTGCTATCTATTAGACAGTGTCTAGCAGAATGGAGCCCAGATCCATGCCTGGATGTCATACAAGCTGCTGCAGCGCACACATAATGTAAGTATTTGTGTGCCTATAGACACCCCTTAGGCTTCATTCACCAGAGGACTTCCACAGCCTTCCACCCGTCTAGTCCCATTGTTTTCCGTGGAAGACGCTGGCATAACATACACATGTAAACACAGTGAATTATGCCCAGCTTTCCTGTAACAAGGTTGAAATCAGGCAAGCCCTGTGTTCTGAGGATCAATCTTGGCTGCAAAGCCGTCACAGAAGCATTTCCAATTTACTGTATGTGTTTTAAGTAACTGTCATCAGATTTAGTCAGGAAAAAAATCCTCCCCAAGGGAGGCAGGGACGAGAATGCTGCAAAATTCTAGCGACAGCCATAAACGCGCGTGCACAAGGGTGGAGGAGGCGTGTGTGTCTGTGCAACCTGTATTTATATCCCTCACAAAGCCAGATTTTTTGCCCAATAAACGTGCAAATAGGGCATCAAAACCCAGAAATAAATCTAACATCTGTCTCATCTAGCTCAGTTTCACCACGGAGCTCCTTGTGCAGATCAGTGCTGAGCTACGACGTGGACAGCCCGGATGGAAAGAGACACCGAAGCAGGGAGAAATAATCAGGGTTGCTTCTAGTTCCTGTGGCATTTGTTCTCTAAGAGGAGATCAAGGGCTAATTCCCCTGGAAGTGGAAGAGCTTTCCCAGCTTCACAGAGGAGCTAGGGGCTCTCTAGGAATGCAAAAGTCCTTCCAAGAGCAGCTGCTTGCTGTCCACTTCATGCCATGAGCCTGGTGCCATTAATCTGATTACAAATCTAGGACAACCCCATTAGATCCAGAGCCAAAGGAAGTGTCACTTCAGAAGCAACACTGCCAGCGCATCATTTTGTCACAAGCCTGCAAGGCCTTTAGTGCCTTGCCTCCGGTGCAGCCGCACCGTGCAAACAGAGCCCTGCCAGGTCACCTGCATCTCGCTCTCTAGTAATCGAGGCAGCTGCTTTCCTTGCTGAACGCTGCTGGGCTTCACTTTGGTCCCTGATCACATGCGACAGGGCCAGGAAGCCATGCTGGATTCGGCTTTCAATTCATGACACTGTGTGTCACCAGCAGTGAAGGCCGAAAACTGTAAAGGCTACAGGCCAGATCCTCAGGTGCAGGCAACACGCAGCGTGCACCAGCCAGGCTGCTGGGCAGCTGCCGTCTCCTGGCTGCGAGGGTGACAATGTGAATGTTCATCATTGGAGGCTAACCCCCCACCCCCAGGCTTCGAGTCCTCAGAAACTACCGTCTGGGGCCGTGGCTCCCCATGCTAAGCAAAGCTGCTCAAGACACGGCAATAGATTCGCTCCAGCACCACCTGCTACTATCCTGGAGCCCTCCCAGTCCTGCTTCAGGCCAGGGCTCAGTACAGAGACAGCACTTGTCCCCTGAATAGCTTGCTTCTATCCAAAGATAAAAGGAGCAGGCCCATTCTCACCCCCCAGGGCCCCTCTGTTGGATTCGACAGCGCAGATCCAGTCCCACGTCTACAAGCTGTTAAATTCCCAGGAGCAGCGCAGGCCCTTTCACTCAGACTGATGCCTGAGATCTCCTGCAGACCCTCCAAATCTTTCCCCGGCACAGTCCTACAAGGCTCCCTCCTCTCCCAAACGTGAGTCGACATCCATGCGAAGCCCCTGTGAGGGCTACTGAAGCCACGCAGGCTTGAAGGCAAGCAACGCTCAGACAATGCCAGCTCCACACACCTTTTTATGTGTGACACAAGCCCCACCACCTCCCGGTTCTCTCCTTCCTGAGCCAAAAGTCTTCTTCTTTCGTATGACAAAAACGGTGTCCATATCTTTATCATTGTGCGCTTTGGTGTTTTTGTCGATTTGGGAGTCCTTGGCTGTCAGAGATATTACCAGGGATCACTATGTGTAAGTGGTTCTTGTTGATCCCCAGCCAAAAGCCAGCAGCTCGTGAAAAAACGCTGAATAAAACTGAACCCTGTGAGGCGAAGGTGGGGCTGGCAGGGAGGATCCCCTTGAAGAACCTGCCTCCTCCAAATGGTTCCCCACAATTTAGCCCCTCAGCCAAATTGTTAAGTTTGCCCAGAGCCCTTTTGGATCCATCAGCTCTACGCAGCCCAAATAGACATCAACACAAAAAAGTTCATTTCCATCCATGGTGGTTATAGCCTTCAACCTTGCCCACATGCTGCGCGTAGGCTTGGCGCTCACATCCCACCTGGTCTGGGAATTAAGCTGTTCACACCCTTTTTAAAAGCTCCACCTGCTACAAATGCAGCCACCTGCTCACTTCGCCACGCAGGCTGCACGGCACTCCTGTGCTCTGCCCTCTACCCTGGCTCCCCCGAGAGCAGCCGCAGATTCAAGGTATTGCAAAGTATTCGTCTGGTGACCTGAGACATCTCTTTCCTACCAAAACCAGGACCTCTCTAACTCAGGTCTACTAGACCAGTGTTGACAGATACAGGGAGGCTGTTCAGGGGACTTGAGACCTTTGAATTCTCCCCTCCTCCCAAGAGAGAAGAATGGAGACAAGCCTCACCACCTTCAGAGCTAAAACTATCGATCTAGTTTGTTTTACCTTGGGCCAAGATCAATAAGTCATTCACACCCAGGGATGACTCTGATGTCACACCAGATCCATGGCCATCTCCTTTGAGGATCCAAGGCTCAGAAGGGAGAATCTCCTTTGTCATTGTTTTAACAAAATCCATGGTCCTTTTCCTGGCAAAAATGGCCTTGAAAATACCAGCCCATCCTAGGGGCCAGAATCTTTCCCTGGTTTTTCTTTGGGCACAGGTTATTCATAGCTCCATTACAACCACTTGTGGCTGAGGTCTCTTGATAACCCCAGGCCTATTGGTAGTTCATAATACCCCAGATCAAGTTTGCAACTGAAGAGACAGTGCCATCCAGGGCTGGGCAAATATCCCTCCAATCTACTATCTGCGGCTGATTTAGCTTCTCTAGTAGGCACCTTGTGTTACTTTTCGCAATAGGCAAGGTTACGCAGTACTTGAGAAGCAGCCTGGCTGAGAAGAATGAGTAAGAAGCTAATCCACTTCCTAGTCCAATGTGCACCTTGCTGTGGCCCAGAGACTGGGTTTAGACCGCAGCGCCTCTAGCCAGAAGTGCAGATCCAAGAATAAACTGGGGCTGTGCATCTGGGGTCCTTTGCCTCTGTTTTCACTGCCACAAAATAGAGACCCCAATGTTTTTCTACCTAATCCTGCTTCCCTCCCTCACACAGCCATGGGGACAAATAAAAGAGTTGTTATTTCATAAAGCGAGTCCTAAAATTAATCAGGATTTACAGAAAGCCCCGAGTAGCTGGGGTCCTGCACAGCCCTCGACTTAGAGCATCTTTTCAAGCTGGGGCAGCCACGGGCAGAGCCCAGCCCAAGCTGCTGTGCTGGGCTTCTGCAGCAGGGAGGTTCCTGGGCGAGTGCAGAAGAGAGAGCTAAATGACACCCGCAGTTATACATACAAAGATGATCCTGAAACCCGACCGTAGACCCTGCAATGTTCCAGGCTTCACTGAGTAAAGGGACATGCTGCCCTTAAGAAGCTCACAGTATAAAACAAGGAATACCAGGCCGGGGGGGAGGGATGGTGTTTCTTAGAAATATCAGCTCTCTCCATGCTAATTTCTTGCAGGTAGCAGAGTAGAGACAGGTCCTGCAGAGGCTGAAGGAGGGGAGTGGCTCTGTGGTTCAGCTTGCAGAGGGGCTCCCCGTGTAAAGGGGGACAGCCAGTCATGCCAGAAGAGGACAAGCAAAGGGTGTGACCTGGAAGCAGGATGCAGTAAGAAACAAGCAGGGAGAAGGGGGGAAGTCTGGGGTTTATGCCACATAAGAAGTGGGGCCAAGTTTCCCCAAAGCCCTTGGGTCAGCATAGCACAAAGCTGCATAGGTACAGCAGACAGCATCCCCAAATTGGGGGAGGGGGGGAAGAAGACTGCAAAGCAGCTTTCACTGTCACATCCATAACATGCTAAGACTAGATCCAGCACAGACTTCTCCAGGGACACTTACAAACCCAATGGGGAGCCCTCTTCAAGGCCAGAAATCAGCTGCTTTGTCTGATGCTGGGTTGCCTGTGGTCCCAAAGGACTGTCTTGTCAGCCAGGAGTTGCCAAACCAATGACATATGCCAATCACCCTGCCCAGCCCAAGCCAGGCTTCTCTTATCCACCATGCTAGGATGGGAGGATCACGTGGAAATGTGGGACCAGCTCCCACGCCTGGCACAGGACGCCAAGGCTAGTAAACCTACTCTCTCTTGCACACATACACACACACAACCATTTCTAGGCTAGAAAGGAAAGAAACCATCCATTCTATTTTAAAGCACTCAGGAAGTGTGCAGAGGCCATGCCCATGGGGTCACACACAGATGGGCACCACTACCACTTCCTTCATCATCCCAGATGCTCACTTATATTGCCCACTGGAGCCTAGTAGGAAGAGGCCAGCCCTCCCTCAAAGGGCTCTCAGGGACTCCTGGCAGCTGAAAACCCATCCACTGTAGCCCTCGAGGCTAACTTATCTCAAGCCTGTGAACCCCAAATCCAGGTACAACACACAGCGACATAGGGAAACACTTGTTTCAGGCCCCCTCTGTGCAAACACGTTGGTAAAGGGCATCTCAGAAAGATACTCTCCATGCATATGACACACCAACCTCCTCCTAACAGTGTCACAGCAGCCAGGTAATTCTGTCATCAATGAAACAAGCACAAGGATCTCAGCCTTGTGTCTAGTCTGTCTACACTGAGACACCGCTGTAAGCAAGCGCAGTCTGGGGACCTGAATTGCTGGGGCTGCTAGGAGACGTCGTGACAGAGGTTCATGGCAGAGCTCTGTGGGAGGCAGCAGCTCAAGGCTGGAAAAGCCGGGGGGTGCTGCAGGTCAGGACTGATGAGCACCGGCAGAGCTGGAGGGTGGGGTGAAGCCTGCACCTGGCCCCACTCTGAGGTGAGCTGTGGCCTGCAGAAGTGTATGCATCTCTAATTCAGCTAGTCTATAAGGGGCACCTCTAGGCTGCCTTCTGCCTGACTCCAGCCCTTCATTTTAACGCACACCAAGCTCACTTGACTACATAGCACAGTATTTAAAGACATTGGCCTGCAGTCTATTGACCTGGGCAATTGGTGAGATGTACACAGCCTTTCACGGGGAAGCAGCCGGGGGACAAAATAAGAGCCCTGGGGGGGTACACAAGCTCTGGGGGTGAAAGAGCCCAAGTCAAGTGTGAACCTAACACACATCAGTATTAAGGAAAGGGAATTCCTTACTGGAAGACAGCTCAAGCTTTGTTCAGTGATTATGCCCCTGCCTCACCTGTCCCGAAGACATGCAACAAGATGTCTGTCATGATACCAGATGCAGGTGCCAGGGCCTTGAGAGGCCTCTTACTTCCCTTACACAGGATGCAACAAAGAGGATTAGGCTGAACTGGTTCGAGAGGAGGAACGTACAGGCCTCAACCATGTGCACGTAACCATGTCCACATGTGCACTGCTGCTTGCACACTCCTCTTCCCCTCATCTCTGGCAACCTACAGCCCCCAGGCCGCATGCAAGAACCGCTCAGCTGAACAAGAAAGCAAATACACACCAGAGGAAGAGGGGAAGCAAACCTGCTAACCCGCCTCCAGCCTCTACAATTTGGCAACCAATTTAACTGTAACCTGTGCAGTCCAGGCTCCTGAGTTGCCGGGGCTAATTTGAGGCACCAGGGGAGAGGTTTGTGGCAGGGCTGTGTCAGAAGCAGAAGCTCAGGAGTGGTATAGCCAGGAGGCTACAGGGCAGCTGTGGGAGCCTCAGCGAGGGGCACCCTCTGTTAACTCCACTGTCGCAGCCAATTTTGGAAGGGTGTAGCTGATGTCCTACCTCTGTACGTTGTCTCTGCAGCTTTCCTGTCCCAGAGAGTTACGCAGCATTCAGGAGCACTAACCTTAAACTTTCAAATAAATCACAAGTCAGACCTCATCCCTCCCCTCCCCCAAATGATGAAATTGTCTTAAAAATCCTGAGATTCTTAAGACAGTAACACCTGGACCTGTTTTGCCCTGTGGTTTCTAATGCTTTAGGCTGTGCTTGTGTTATGTTTTTAAGCCTTCTATGATAGCTGTGGTGGCTAGAGATGGACCTTTCCGAAGTAAGCCAATTCCTTTCTAAGGGAAGCCAGATCCTGACTGTAGGTCCTAAGGCTTTAAAAATGTACACAAGATTCATGATAAAAATCCCAAGCGTTGACAAGACTAAGCACTACCAGGCACTGTTAGGGCACTGCTGTGTCCCACCCAAAGACTGGACAATATAATGAGCAATGTGGCTGCTATAAGAGATAAATAACACCTTTCCTCTGTGCAAGATAATGTGACAAGCGAAGATGGCCCCAAAAAGCACCACGCCCCACCCAGCCAGAGCTCAGAGCCGGGACTATCCTGATCTGCAAGGGGAAAGCTCCCACTGAATTGGCCGCAAGTGGATATTGCCAATATGGGATGCTCTGGTCTGGACACCTGCCCGCTGGTACTAGTTGCCCATGTCATCTGTGCAGCTTTGCTACTGGAAGAGTTGTACTGTTTGTTAGGGCACCCACCATAATGGAGCCCAGGAGAAAGTTCTGCCCAGTCTCTGCTGAACAAAAACTAAACCAAATGCATGTAACACCTGCTAGCCCAGATGGAGATGTCCTGACATCTGCCAGACCTATCTGCTCCCACACACACTCTTGTCCATATACCCTCAGCGTGCTGTGTATGCACACTCACAACCTGGTTAGGTTCAGCCCCAAGAAATTCATGCCAAGGGATTCCAAGCCAAACCCTCCCCTGTAAAACTGTAACCTAAATCCTAAATAATGGATTTCTAGGCATGCATTAGAAACATTAGACAATGAAGACTGGAAAGCTGGGCCTGGCTGCAAGCCAGATAGGCTCCTGCCCAGGGGAGTGCAGTATGTTTCCTAGTTAGTTCATTTTAACCCTGCTAAATAGGCAGGCAAGTCCCTGGTAACCCAGAATGCAGGGGCACGGCTCGTGCATCCTCGAACTCCCATGACCGGGGAGGGGTGTGGGGGTGAGGAGAGCGCGAGCCTCAAACAGGGCTTCACCTCCCTCACAAGAGCACTGCAGATGCTTGCTCCTTGCTGGGATTCACACATAGTTTTTAACATTTATATTTCTGTCACTCAGTATTGCTAAGTGTCATCCCATTCTGAACTCCGCAATGCGAGTTCCCCCCTCGCTTTTGCCCCCTGTGACTTAGGACTTGCACTGCAAAACTAGGAGCAAGAGACGTCCCTGAGCCTCTCCCATGGGGGTCTCCCTGGCAGGTTTCATAGGAAGAGCCTGCTCCTTTCAGTAACTCAGGAATCACTGCCATATGGGGGTCTCTTCACAGGAAAGCGGGGCTCTCTGAGACAGTAGAAAACAGGAAGATGCTTTTCCTGCTGCAGACTTTCAAGCCAAGGTCCATCAGAACCGCCTTTAAAAGTGTGGTCTCTTGAAGTGCCTCCAGTTTCAGTCTTTATGAGATGGACTTAGGAAATGAGCACAAAATGTATACCCACACAATCCACACTCACACTCCTGTGCCCATCCACGCAAGCAGCTCTGCACCCACCACTGGGCAGCTAGAAACCCTGGGCACTCCTATTTGCAGCTATAATTGAATTGTGGCTCCTGCAGATTCACCCCTAGGGGAAGTGCCTCCCTTGGTACAGGCGGTTCTTTACCTAGACTGAAGAGAGAAGAGGTAGATCCCACTGGATCACAATACTAAGGAGTTTGCTGGTTGCCAGGGCAGAGGAGCCCAGAGACGGCGATTCTAGGTGACTAGGCACCATCTGGTCAGTGCTGGATCCTGACATAATGGCCCACGTTGGCATGTTTATGATACAGATCAGAGGCAGATTCCCATTATCCCCTTTGAATACTGTTATGCGGGTTTCAGGACAAGGCACCACAAGAAGCAGATGGGGAGGCAGAGAAAAAGAACATAGCCAGCCAGCCAGAGATTTATATGCACTAAAGTACATACCCATAACCATGGGCAGTCAAGAGCCACACAAGTACAAAATTCAGTGGTAGGACCCTGCATTTTCTAATAATAACACGTCAAATATAATTCAGCTCTTTTTCTATTTATCAGAATTTCTAAATGAAATATTTATATCAATACGTTACATACACGTATTGTGGAAGAGTAGCAATATTGGCTGGGATCTGAGAGGATCTGTTTGTTTTCTCTGACACCCAGTTTTTGTGGGATGGTGGCTCTCTGTGTGGGCCTTTATGCCCCTGAAATATATGCACAGGGCATGGCATTTGTATTCTGCATTACATACTTAAATCACAGCTTTCAGTTTACCCCTTATAAAAAAAATACTGCAATATCCTGAAGCCCCAAGCAGCCAAACTCAGAATATTACCACTGCATTTTCCAAGTATTACAGAAAAATACTAAAGCATTGCTTAAATAGAGGATAGAGAGATCATCATCATGACCACGAGTGCCCTACAGCACACATGGGGAGTGGGGAAGGGATAGATATGGATTTTGTAAGGCAACATATAAAAACATGTTTATTTTCTAAAACAATAATAAATAGAGATATTTGGGGGTTTAAACAAAGGGAGAAGCTGGGGGGAGAGGGGGAGGAGGGTTTCTTCCTTCTTTTGATTGCTCTCTAGCAAATGGACAAATACTTTCAGAAACAAAAAGCATGGCATAGTTACCAGGAGCAAAGCTTAGTGCTTTAGATTTAATGATATGTATTTAACTTCCTTTTAGGGGAAAGCCGTCTGAAATCACTGGGGGAAAAAATGGTTTTAAAGGCTTTTGTCATTGTTACATACAAGTCTAAAGAGGGACTCTCTCTTTGTCACTGAGGGGACTCTGGGTTTATAGAAACACCTTGGTGGGAAAAAAAAAAAATCGCATGTGCCCTTTTAATGAGAGAAACAATGAGCACTAAAAGAGCAAAATCTTGTCAGGCCATTCCCCCTCCCCCAAAAATAAAGAAATAAATGGATCCAAGGGAAATGGATATTTTAATCAGCCAATAAACCAGAGGTGGTTTATCTCAGCACATATTGCAAGCTCTGTCTGCCAGATCCCTGATGGGTCCTTGCCCCCCACCACCCACACTTCCTAGATGTCATTAAGGATTTTTTGCATGCAGCCAAGTGGGTGAATGGAAATAAAGCATTTGTGTCTTCCCTACCAGTTGGGTGATCATGACAAGGAGGAAGGGAGCCAACGCACACATGCACATGTGCCCGTGCGCGCGCACACACACGGCAAATTAGAAAGGATGTTAATTCAATTAATATCACAGCGGAGCTGTGTGTGTGTGTGCGCGCGCGTGCATGTGTGTGCACAGATTTTCCGCCTGAGGAAGGAGGTGGCAGAGAAAGAACTGGGGCATGCCAGCTCCAGTTATTGTTCTGCCTTCATTGGTAATTAGCAAGATAAGGAGGAGACGGGCGTGCGGGAGGTAGCATGGTAAAGATTAGGCAGCTCTGCAACCTACCTCATGCCAATGCGGCCATCTTACACACAGCACTTGATTCCATCAAAATGGCTTCCTGGCACCTAGCAGCCTACAAACGGCAGCAAACGTGGCCTGGCGTGGCAGATTTTGTGTTCGCGGGGGCTGCCTCTCTCAGCCGCTCTTTTTTGTCTTCCGCGTGCACTCGTTGAGGACTCCATGCAGGGTGGATGATCCCGGGGAGAGGGGAGGAGACCGGGGGAACTGGAAAGGGGAGGTTAGCCAGGAAGGAGCCCCCTCCACCTTCCTCTCCTGCGCTGCTCATGCCGAATGGGGAGTTTCTTATCTTTGCTGCAGAATGTCGCACAAGCTCTATGCAGGAGACAATAAGGCACAGCCATTACTCAACGAGTACTGTACATGGGCATAATGCCATGGTTACACGCAGAAAGAAGAAAACAGATCCTTCCTGTTAACTGATTGATCACTGCATTGCTCCCCATGGCTAAAGCCCCTCAGTCTACGGGGAGGGGTATACACCCATCCTAGGCTTGTCCTTCCTACCCAGGCTCTCCTCGAAGTGCAAAGCGCTTCCCTTGTTTTGCTCAGAGAATGAATGAGAGCCTCTGGCTCCTACTTATCTTCTTCTTTGGGTCTCCTTCCAAGCCCTCTCCCTTGGGCTGGGCCAGCCCAACCAGCAGGTGAACTAGGCGGTCGCCTAGGGTGCCAACATTTGGGGGGCACCAAAATTATATGGAGGACAAAATAACAGGAGCATCATTCTAAATAACAGCCCTGGCCGGCTACAGCTCCACCTTGGTCTAAGGCCTTTGGTTTGGCAAGGGGAGAAAGACCTCTGAAAAAATCTCAGAGGAAAGGTCACCAGAATTGCTGCTCCTACCTTTTCAACTCTCAAGCGGACTTATGACAAGAGCATGCCGCTGGCAACGTCATCCTAAAAAAATGAACCCCTACTCCTATATCATCTTACAGCTCATGACACTGATTTTCTACACCTTCCTTCTCCCTTCCAACCACCCTTTTTTTAATATAAAGCACCCTAGATTTCACCAGTTGCATTTAAGATTTAGGGTTAATGAAAAGTGTGAAATAATCAATAAAAAATTTTTAGTCTCTCAGATAAGTACATGCAAAAGTTCATTCTAGACTTCTTATTTTCCTCTACATTGGAAGTGGTGGGGGGCACCAAGGAACACAGTTCGCCTAGGGTGCCCTTGGGATATTTAAAACCAGAGTGGGCAAAGCACAGATATGTCCTAGAGGGAACAGCTCCCTAGGCTCCAGGGAGGAAAGAACATAAGTGAGAGCTTCCCGGTATGGATGTATGCCAGCTCCTTGCCCAACCTTATCCATAGCCAAGTACAACAACGATGGACCACAAACTGCCCCCTCACTGCAGGACTGAGTCTTGGGATCAGTCCCTGTGACCTACAGATCAGGACACAGATAGAAGATCTAAACTTGCAGTTCTTCTCCAGTCACAAACCCCACTGAAGTCCATGTGTGAGAACTGCAAGGCTGCATAAACAACGACCCACAAAGACGTAATGCTATGTCTCTGTTCTGTAGAGAATCAAAGGCAATGCTTGGAGCAGGAGGGCCAGAACGAAAGTAAAGAGGGAAACCTGACTGCTGTCCAGCCAGTTCAAGAGGAAGCTTAGAGAATTAGTGGCTGGTTACATCAATGTGACACTCATAAAAGGACCAGTCTTGAAGGCTTTGTTCTCATTCCTTACTCAGGCACAACTTCTGCGGTCTTCAAAAGGTTCAGCTTATGGTGACACTCAATCTATCACAAATGCACCCTGGTGCTCAGAGCATTTAAACCTCACAAAAATGGTTAGCATGTAGGATAGGTAGTGTGAACAAGCTCTTTTCTGTAGAATGAATTTTACCTTCTCTGAAACTCTCACTGTATCTGAAGTCACAATTTAGTATAAATGGATAGAGCTGTGCTATATGCACATGGATGAACATTTTCAGCTCTCTGCAAAATCTGCAAGGGCATTTGCTTGCATATGCAAAATGGGTGAAGGCAAGTCTAGCAGACCATTTATATGTGCATTTATCAGCTCTGCATTCACTAGGATGGGAATTTGTACACATAAATGGATGCACCTGTACATTTGCAAATTTTGCTGATGTACATCTTAAGGCCTGTAGGCCATGGTCGCAGAGTGGTACAAGTGCCTTGCTACCACTCTGGATGGCTCAGTGCAAAGCCTACTTTGGACTCATGATAAAGGCTACCCCCAATTAAGCCAACTGTAGGTGGGTACCCAGTTGTTTGGGCCGGAGAGTAAAAGGATGCAATGCCGCTCACATCACTCCCTTGTGTGCCTCTGACTACAGAAACAGGTGTGCCTTAACCATGCTTGCCCAGTGGGCAGTTAGCCTTGGGTGGCAGTATGACTTTGACGTTTCAAGACCCTGGTGTAAATAGATTTAACCATTGTTAAGCAATTTCTCCCATGCTCTCTCTGTGCCTTAAAAATAATAATAGATTTAAATCAAACCCCCAATCCTTATGTTGCATGCTGTCAATGTAAAGTCAATCAGAAAATGGAAATGTTAAGGTGACATCAGCACCATTAGCTCAGCTCCCCTCCATTTCCTGAAAACCTTCCGGTGTTAAATCAGAGGTTCCTAGACATTTTTTTGAGCTGGCATGAATCACATCTCAGAGAGACAATTTCTCATCAACACCACCCCTTCCATTCATGATTCCAACCTGCCTTTGGGGTGATGATGGCAGTTGCTTACTTGAAAGCAATGTAAGGGGAAGGTTTGATTCATATTTTACTTCAGCAGGACTAGTGCCATGCTGAAAGCCCCTTGCCCGAACCAGAGCCTCATTGCCCAGATTATAGCTGAATAGGGAGGGAGGGGGGTTCTAGCCATGCACAGGCGTAGGGCGTCCTGTGCTGCATGCACATCTTTGTTGGGCAGAGAAACAAAAGGCACAGATGGCTAACTGCTACACTCTGGGCTTTGCTGTATGGGAAATTATACCAGTATAATTACAGAGGTTCAGTTATATGGATGAAACTTCTTGCATGGACAAATTTATTTTGCAATAAAGCTGGCTTTTCCCAGTTTCGTTTTAACAAAGTGATGTAAATTAAACCTGATAAGGCCCTTTTCTACTCAGGTTAAGTCCTCCCCATGGGGAGTTCCCCCACCAGAATATAACACCGTGCAGTCTTAAATTCATGCTCGCCATTAGAGCAGGAGCAGCACCTAGCATGCACAGGTAAAACCACCGAGACACCTTGCTCTACAGAGCAGAACGCCTGCCCTTCCTTGTGCCCGTGAAATAACGTCACCCCCTGGTTTTACAGGCATGGGTCTGAGCTGCTCAGCCAACCCACAGGGTACAGTGTAGACCGGAGGTCAGCATCTTCACCGCGCTGTGACCCATTTGAACCTTCTTTTTAAAACATTTATGGTGCCTGCACAACTTGGAGTTGGGGGGAGCCTCCATATTTCAGGATGAAAAGCTGTGTGCAGTGGTGAGGAACCGCAGCACTCCTAGCACTGTCCTGATGATTAGATTGGGGGGGCGGGGGGAAGAGGAGCTGTCCCCCCAGCTCCCCAAGGAAGTCAACATTTCAAATCACGCATACAGACGAGTTTGCCATCGAGCTGAGACAGCAACAGCGCCCGGGTATTTCTCATCAATCGAGGTGTGCGTATGTAAGCTGGCAAGCGTGTGTGTGCGCACATACATGTGGCATATACCCAAGATTTATGCAAACGCACATTCATATGTAAATGCAGATCTAATCCTATTCCTCGTCAGGCTGTAGCCCAGCCCTCGACATCCTGAGGTGTCTGAGCAGAACAACTGAACCTCAGATCAAACATCAGCCCGAGGGGGCCCCCGCAGGGAAGGAGCGGTGCTGTGATGGGTCCCCTTCCCCTCTTCCATCCAGGCTTTCTCCTGGCCCAGCCTCTCCCGGGCTTGGCGTTTCCACCCACGGAAGGCACACGGGCACATGCACACCCCTCCATACTAGCAACCTCTTAAAAGGCTGCTTGTGGGACTGAGCTCAGTCTCTTTCCTACTCTATAAACAAGACATATATTTTTGTGACTGTTGATTTAACAAAGCAACTGTCAAAGTCTCCACAGCCCTTCCCCCTTCCCGCAGCTCCCTCCTTTATTAATCACAACCTGCCTCAGACAATGTGGGGAAAGGGCCGGATGCTGGCGGAGAAGGAGCTCCAGCACGTTGTCAATCCCGACTACAGACACCCAGGAGGCCACCGGCTGCCCAGGACCCTGGTGGAGGGGCTCACGGGCAGCTGGTCATCGAATCTCCCACCTGCCTTTTGTTGAAGGGCAGGCCTCTCTTTCTGGACCGAAATTTTGCCTCCTGCCACACGAAACAGGGCCTCTCTTACTGCTAAATGCCCAAAATAGAGATGGAGATGAAGAGCTACAGATAAAGTCAGAAATCTGATGGGCCTCTCAGGTCACAGGTATGAACCCACATTTCGCTGCTCCGCTGCATCTGAAGTTGTGTTCCCCTCTCTCAGGCCATCGGGATTACTAAGTATGTTCCCGTCCTTCCCCTGTCTAGCCAGCTCACACGGTGACGCTTATCACAGCATGTATTGACAGCACATAGGAGTGGGTGCTGCCTGGTAAATGAACAGGTACCAAGTGAGACCCCAGCCCAGACAGTAGCCAAAGGAGGATGCCGAGAACGGGGAGGATTGGCCTCATGACGAATGCCTACGAGGGACCGGTTTCATTAATAAAACATTCCTGCTCTTGCCTGCTCTCACCCCCTCTCTCCCTTTGATTTTGATGACAGGGTTAACCCCATATTCACAGTGCCACGTAACCCACAAAGCCATCTCTTCTGAAGGAAGTAATTTCATCCGTCTCTGCCCAATTGCTGCACAATGCTTGGCTGTGTCGATCAGCTCTGCAACACCTTTTCTAGCTGCTCCTGCCATTCTTTCAACCTCCCTGAATCTTCCCAGTTTCTGCCTGGTTGACGGGCAAGATCCACCTCCCATCCATCCACCCACCACAAACATGATGAGACCAAAGGGAAATGGATTAAGGGAAAGGGTTGCTTTGAGTATTGAAATGAGAGTATATCATGTTTGTGTGTGTGTGCACGTGAATGCGTGCACGGACACCCACATGCTTATGACTTCCCACATAACCTGAAAGATCACCCTTACCCCCTGCTAACTTGGTCCCATCCCAAACCTCCCGTTGAGAAAGACATCATCAGATAAGTACTTGATACTTTCCCTGGCTCTGTATATTCTTAAAACTGAAGGCGTTTAAACAGTGGATGCATTTCTCCCTACACCAGCTGTTTCTTTACTCTTTGCATTTCTCTCCCCTGCTCAACTTCCACAGGTTAGTTAGTTATATTTTTGTTTCTAGCTAAATTTCAGCCTTTGCCTCTTGAGTTAAGTAGCAAAGGCTGCAGCAAACTTTGACTAACACTCTTTCCAAGAGGATTTTTTCAGATCATGGAGGCACTTCGATTTTTCATAGGTTTTGTAAAAGCCGCTTTATAAAAAACACAAACGCTCCCCTCCCCGCTGAATTCCATGATGTATTTCAACTGACAACCCCTTAATTGGTCCAAAAGAGCATTTCATTGAGTGAAATCTCTTCCAAAAAAGGAGGGAGAAAATACTGCACACAAATGAAATGCCTAGCGGGTTGCCAGGGGCTGAAGTATTTGTTTGCACACATGAGGGGAAGTGACTCCAATGCACTCAAGGTTTTGCCTCCTGTGAGTTATAGCTCTACCCTTCAAGAGCGGAATAAATGCTTTATCCCATCGCAGCCTGCGATGTATTCTACATAGATGGATTGATTTCCCCTATTGTTCTTAATAAATCCTGGTATATGAAAAAGCCCATCGCACAGCCATTTTGCTGCCCTGTTCTACCTTGCAGAAGTAATAAGGGCGATTAGAACTGCGGTGGGAAGGAAGGGTTATGCAGAGGGTGACTCTTCTGGGTTGCTGTTAGATGGCAGACTGGTCGCCATTTGCTGGGAGCTCCAGTTGGCTCTAGACAAAGGGCACCCTTTTTCCAGTCTATTTTTCTCCAGCTTTGCTTAAACTGTTAAAAGTAAGGCCACTCATTCTTAGTAGCTGGTATAGCTCCACTGGCAGTAGCCACCACATAAGCTAGGTTTGGGGCTTGCTTTTTTTTTTTAAGCTGCCAATGTCTCTCAGCCCTGCTCTCTGGATCCAAGTCCTGTCCAGCTTGCAGTGCTGCCTCCGTGGATAGAGCTACACCAGATATACCTGTGGCAAATTACAGGCCCTTCTCTTGACAGCAGAGACAGGGCTCTGCTCTCTGCAAGACTTACCACCCACCACCTGTCCAGCAGCTTGCCAAAAACAAGTCCATGATCTCTTCCCACTTCTTAGCAGACAAGTTCTCAGATCACGATGCTAGCACTCAGCAGGTCTTTCAGCTTCTCTGCCGAGAAGTTCAGGAGTCTGACCTCTCGACCTTAGGACAGTTTAATACAAACAGCATTTCCTATCTTCTGTTTTTAAAACCAGTGTTAAAGGAGGCTTTGCCTTCCCCAATGCATTTTCTTTCTGTGTAAATAACAATGGATTTTCCTTCTAATTTCTTTTTAAAAAATTCTATAAGCTGCTTTTCTTCCCAGTTCACGAGCAAGCCAAGGATACACCACTGCTTCAGAAAGCAGATGGCTGCATCCTGACCTGGCTTTGATTCCTACCTCCTACTCTATATATAGAGAGAGGAATTATTGCTGGGGGACTTACAGAGCAACAGCAAGTATCTGCTGGCCCAGATTGGAAAAGTGAGCTAAGGGTGCGGGGAGAGCAAGGGTTGACCTGGAATTGAGGCTGCAGATTGAGACTTCAGAGCATAAGTTCAAATCATGCCTTCGACAACTCTGTCCATTGACTCACCTCTCCTTGCTTGCACAGAGAGGTCCTGCGTCTTCCCACTATATCCCAGTCTGTGAACTTCCAGTCAGGTCTGATTAAGGAAGAGAGAATTCATCTCAATTAGCAAAAGGCTGCCACATGTATGGGTGGATGTCACATCATTATTGAACATTGCTCCCCGAGCAACAGCTGCAAAATATGTCTTAAATTTGGGACTACCCACAAGATACCGCCCCCCTGTGTGCACACGGTTTGTATTACACACGCGCACGCACATACTAACACAGTTGTATGTTATAGATCCAGGAATGCTTTGTTTATGCAAATGTTTTTTAACCCCATTCCCTAGCGGCAACATAGGCAGCCCTGTAAAATACAGCAAGACACTATCATTTTCTCTAATAAGGAAATAAAGCAGAACGGATCTGTGTGGCCAGATCCCAGAGAGCAACACTGTCTCTTTAATTTTTTCTCTGGCTATCTCATCCTTTGCATGAACCCTTTCCTCCCCATGGCTTCTTCCAGCCTGGTGGGCAAAGTGGGAAAACATCATTAGGGAGAAAAAATAATTTAGTTTGTTAATCAGTATCCAATGGTGGGAAACAACAGAGACAGAGATCAGGGCTGGCAGTTGGAGCTTAGGAAGGGCCAGTACAAAGCCACCATTCATGACATCCGGGGCTGGGGTTCTCATTGAATTAAACAGACACAAAGAGCAGAGGCATTTCATGCTCTCTCCACAAGAATTATCATATCTCCCTGGCACTAAGAAACCTTCAGCATAAGAGAGAGGGGGAGAAAAGAAGCGGGCAGGCTGGGCAGAAATATGGGCCAAGGTACAGAAGGCTTTGTTCAAAGGTTGGATTTATAGATGGGAGGCAGCATATGGCTTGGCTGGGAGTAACTGGCCTTCATGCACGGCCTTTAATAAGACTCAGCTAATGTGAAACAGGGGCCCCTGTGTATCGTGAAGCAGGGAAACCCCCATTGGAAAATAAACAAAATAACTGTTTGCATTTCAAGGCTTTGGAAGGAGTCTGAAGCCAAAACAGGACGTGTCTCGTGCATGTGCGTCTGTCTATGAGCACGAGAGAATGATCCTGGTGGGTGAGGGGTGCTGAGAAGAGACCAGACATAGTTCAGTCATGAAAATTAATTAGCTAATGTGCAAGCCCTGGCTGACTCTTCCTGCTGCCCCGCCACCCACCCACCCACCCACCCCTCACCCTCCGCCCAAGCATCCCCACAAGGCTGCAGGGTCTGCACAGTCTGTGACTGCGAATGGCAGGGGCAGATTAAAGCAGGTTCCTTGGGATTCAGGCCTGGCAGTATGTGGGGGCCCGATACAGCAGTGAGAAACCAAGGGCCTTGTTAAAACAGATGAGAGGGGAAGATTAAGGAGGTGGGTCTGGGAGGAAGACAACAGAGCTGGGAAGAGACTGTATGGATGGGTTTTGGGCAGGGGCTTATAGTATTGCAAGCCCAGACATGGGCCCAGCATGGCTTGATCAGCTTCTGGTAAATGCTGTGTTCATTTAGACTGCATGCTCTGCAAGTCAATGGGCGCCAACTCAAGCTGGCGCCAAGTGTGCCCAGAATATACTGGCTGAATACGTCCCATAACTGTGATCTGTGATCCGACTGGGTAGCCGCCTCCGGTCAGCACTGTGCACCTGGCTGGTGGTGACACACTGAGCTCCTGCTTCCCACGCACCCTTTCCAACAAAATAACAGAGCACCAGTGGCACAGCTGTCTAAGGATCATTCCTACAGGAGGCTGCAACACTCAACGTAAGAGACTCATACTCTCCCCTTTGCAAAGCCATGCTGGCCACATGACAGCAAGGAGCTCCCGAGTCTCAAACATCTTTCCTGCAAGGGGAAGCCCCGACTGTGAAGCCCTCATCTCTCATGATGCTGGGAGCCACACGCATGTCAAAAGACCATACAGATATGGGAAGAGCTAGCCGGGGCGTGACTGGGTTGGTTTATGTCTCCAGAACCACTCCACTAACATGGGCACTGTTGACCCAACAGCGTCACGCACCAAGTGTGGAGATTAGCTGTGCCCTAATAAGGGACCCGTCATCCTGCGGTGGTACCAAGCCCACTTCCTCAGCAGAGGACCTTTGCTATGAACAGCCTCAAAGAACGTAGAATCAGGACAGAAATTACTGAGTGCAGGGGGGAAAGAGGAGTGAAAGGGTACATAAAGCATTCTGTCTGAACCCATGGAAAAAACAACTTACTGGGGAATTGAGAGATACTTTTGCTTAATCCACCAATGGATTTATCTGTGGAAAGAGAAACAGACTGAAAACAAAGGGATATCAGCTAAGGGGAAAGACTGGGCTGGAGATCTCAGCACACAGGTAGGTAAAAGTTGAAAAGGAAGCACTAATTAGCACGAGGACCACTGGCTTCCATTAATAGCTTGTCACTGTTTCCTTGATGTTGCTGAAGGCAGGGAAGTTGGTATGTGTGATGCTTACCTGTCTCTATCTCATTAACAGGAGGCAGGGTGAGAATAGACATTTATTGCCTGCATCACAGATAGAGATGGGGCCCTTTTACTCAGTCTAATTAATGAACTGACTTTTGTACAGGTAGGGAGGAGGGTGAAGATATTTGAAAGACACCCACAAAAACGTATGCTTATACAAACACAGGGCAAACACAAACACACTTATATAGCCATGAATGCGGGCACACAAACACACCCATCAGATACAGATGTCAGGATTTAAAAACCCTTGGGTCTGACAGACCACAGACATTTTTACCAATGGCAAATACACTGCTGACTGGAAGAAAAAAAAATGCTTTTGGATCAGCAGAGCACACGCAAAAAGGAGCCAGAGCTATCTTATTCACTGGAAAAATAAAACAAAAGAAATATCATCCACTTTCCTTTAAATAAATAAAAACTAAATACATTGCTTGACCCAAGTCCAGTTTGCTGCAAAAAGGGGGGATAATCTATTGTCTGTTCACAGATAACAGAATCCAAAGTATGGAACTTCCCAACAAAGAAATAGGCCATTCCAAGCAAAGATAAATCTGCATTGCGTCTAATCACTTCCAAAGTAAAATATGGACAATTCTTCCAGCAGTTAAAAAAGATTAGATCTCCTGTTTAATATACAAAGGCCTCCCTTCTCCTCTCGACACATGGAACAGCTCCCATTAACGACAGTGGAGAGAACAAGTATGCAAATCAAGGAGAGAATGCAATGGCAGCAAATATTTGTGAGCTTGCAATGTACATCTGTGTGGAGTGATTACGCGGGGGGTGGGTTGTTCATGTGTACATATGTTCCTGTGGGCATCTATTTCTTCCCGATTATATAAATCCAATAAACAAGCTGAAGATTCTTCAAGATACGACCAAAATGCCCTAAGAAACAAACCTAGGCAGAACTGAAGGCAAAGGAAACATCAAGGCCATTTCTCAGGGAACAAAGAAAATTCCCCCTTCAGCGTGCCTATGTCTTCTTGACCATTTGGCTAAGATCAAGTGTAGGATCAGTTTTCTCTCCCCATCTATCCAAAGGAATGCAGCCAATCATCTAGTAAGTCTTTTTTCCCCTCTAGAGCTCCGCCGTTACCATATGTGCAACTCCCTGACAGTGCAGATCTGATTGCAAACAGAAACATCACAATTAATTTAAAAAATAAGAATTAAAAAAGAAAAAAACCGTTAGCTTGCAAAATCCAGCAGTTGAAAGAACTGAAATGCCAAAAATCACAGCTGCCCATTCAGCCCTGGAAAGGATGTGGAAAAAGGCAGAGATATTGTGCTAAAAATAGTACGTGATCATGTAATTAAAGACGCTATCACGGCACAGGCGTGCATGGGGGTTGCAGTAAGGTTGCATGGGCAATCTTAAATCTGGCACCTCTGAACTTCCAAACGCTTGACTTTGCAACCTAAATAATGTTCATTTTAAATATACAGATAAAGCCCTGGAGTGAAAAAAAAAATCATTGTGTCCAACCGTAACATTCCTGCATTGTGAGCAGGAAGCCTGAAACCTCAGCACAGACTTCTTGAAATACAGGACTAACATTACCTGGAAACAGAAGAAAGCTGTTCTCCCAGAGTGGGGTGGGGGGGGGAGAACTGGACCAGTGAGTCTAGTGAGACAGTCTCCCTCTATCTCTCTCTCTCTCTCCTGCTCCACATCTCCCCGTGCCAAGAACTGCTAGCCTCTGTGCTGCCTCCAAATTTTGGAGATGGACCCCTGGAGCCAGGAGCTGGGGCCCTGAGAGGTTTATAGTGGGAGCTTTCCCTAGCATTTCCCCCTTCCATGCCCACCTGCCAGAGCTGTGCCTGCTCCTCTTGCAATGTGGGCAGGGGCATGTGCATAACTCTCTAAAATGTTCACATTCAGTTATTATTTGAGGAGGAGGCCAAAATTTTCCTGAGGAGGGAACGGGGTGTGGGCACATCTTTTATAACAGTTTATAACTCAGCTAAACCTGAATGGAATTTCACAGGACAAAGAAAAGGCAGTCCTCCAAGCCCAAGAGCCTCCCCTGCTGAATTTCAAGGGTCTGCAGCAAACAATAGAGGTGTCAGAGTTTCTCAAAAAAAAGGCTACAAGAATCTTGTGTAATAGAAAGTGTTAGGCAACTGGTATATGGAAGTCAGTGCCAGCTCCTCCCGGAATACAGGGTAAGGACACGTTGCATTGTCGGTCTTAGCCATTTTCATGTGGAATCTAAGCTCTGTGATAACCAGACTTCTCTACCGTATTTGGAACAGACTACATTTTTTCTTATGTTAATTGTAACAGAAATGAGGGAGTGTGAAGGGACCCTAAAAAACTCATGTCTTTATTTTTCACATCCAAGAAACTGCGTTCACTGAGATCAAGCTGCCCCAAAATGTGACCTAACAGAAAATGCACCAAGAAATGATGTGCCTATAAGTCATTCCTGCTTCCATGTTTGGGTTAAGGCCCGTAATGAAGTGACTTGTAAGGAAAGGGAAAGGACATAAGACTCGGAAACACAGTTTGACCATGATTCAGTGTTAATAACAAAAAAAAATAAAAGACACATGAACATACAAAGAAAAAATATTACCAAGTTATTGGGACTAAAATCTGCTCTCACATGAGCTGCACAGGATAATTCTACTTCTTCCCTGTTCTCACTCCCTGTATCTTAAATGTGCAGAGCAACAAAGCTGTGACAATCGTTCAGCCGTGTTTGCTCAAGGCCTGTGTGGACGGTACATCCGGGAGTCAGGAAGCCTAGAGCCAGGCACTCCGACACACCCCAAACCAGGTGAGTTTTGGGGTTATTACTTGCGTTCACCTACTAAGCCATTGTGCTCTCCTTCTTCCCCACCCTGCGCCCCTCACCTCTCCCCTGCAGAGCTGGGATCTGGCGTGGGAAAGGCGTCCCTGGGCTTTTCACAAATCCAGTATCCCCTTGAACCAAAACCAATTAGCCTGGCCCAAGGTCCTGCCATTGAAGGACTGTCCCCTCTTTTCAAACCCTTTCAGTCTCAATTGCTTTAAGGAGCCTGTCTATGAATGAGCAGGGCCCACTTTAAGTGATACTTAAGCCAGGACCAGGGTGAAGGGAAAGAGAAAGTCTCTATAGGAACAGCAATCTGAGTTTCCAAGAGACGGCTGACTGACGGAGACCGAGTTCAATGGATTTTTCGCCCCTGCGCTTTTGAGACAAATGTCCCTAAACTGAACCTGATCCAGTGAATAAACATAGCCAATGACACCTGGAATGGGGACTCCTGCCGAAGAGACCTGGAGCCAGATCCTCGGCTACTGTAAACTGATACTGCTGCACTGAAGTCAAGGTCGCTAAGCAGATTTCCACAGGCACCAGACCTGGCCCCTAATAGTCAAACAGGGGGACAGGGAGAGTTCGGAGAGGAACTGACTTGAATCAAAGCTCTGTTAAACAGCTGGAAAAGACAGTTCTGCTGCCTGCATCCTTGGGCAGCAAGCCATCTACTTGAGCAAGGTAGCTGGGCTCAGCAAAGCAGAGGAGAGGCGACGGGGGCAAGAAACAAGCCACAAAACAAGCCTGAAAAGAGTGACTTCACCAAGTCACGTGGTGCAGAGAGTCAGCAAGGCCAGCAAACACAGCCATCTTACACACACAGCAACGGTACACTCACAGGTCCCTTGAGGAACCTCATGGAGACCCTGTGCAATAGAAATGGGCATTTTACAAAGCTGTGAGTGATAAAATTAGGACGTCAGGGTCCTGCGTCTACTCAGCTGCCATTTTGGCACATGAATAACTCTGCACACACCATCTCTGGGCAGGGGCAAACACCTCTGCTCACCCCTGAACAGCTCCAATGCCTGCACCTGCACAGGCCTCCCAGAATCGTTTGTCCCTTTAGGAGACAGGCATGCAAATTCTGACATACGAGCACACACTTGTGTTTGCACGTGCAGAGGCCGGACATTGAGCATTCCCCGTTTTCGCCAGAGTCCCATCCCCTGAACATTTACGAGAAGATTGGATGAAATTCCAGTAAATGTACAAAAGAGGACAGCCCCACACTGACCACCAGCACTTCGGCTGGATAAAACCAAAAGGCCTCTTTTACCTCCACCTTCTGTGGTTTTATGGGTGAAGCTAGATAAAGACAGTAGCTGTATGGAGAGCAGACAGGCTTCAAGGTCCCATGGAAGAGACGGATGAAGTTAGAAGAAATGACAGGCACTGCTATCCAATCAGCATTTGGACCGAGGCTTCAAATGATCTCAGAGAAAACCCCGGTGGTAGGAAGCGACTGATGTCTAAGAGGATGTTAGGTCTCAGACAGCTTCTCTGAGCACAGATAGGTTCTCAAACATGCAGGGAATGAACAGCCTCAGATGCACCGTAGGTGTCTGCGGTTTTTTGGCTACTCCTACCGTCACGTGCAAATCACTCCCCTTTCAGCCTTGATCTGAACTGACTGGAAGACTAAACAGCTAGGAAGCGAACAAGAATGAAAGGGGATTGGGACCAGAGAGTCCCACAGCGGTGCTTTGCGCAGGGACAGAGGCGTGAGTGACAGTCTACGTCCATGCCTCCCTAAACACACCGTTTTCAGGACGCTTTCGGCTAGCACCTAACCACCTTAACCTGCCCCATTCGAGCACTGCCTGAAGGGCAAAGACAGAGATGGCTTAGCTGCAGCTTTATGGAAAAATCTCATTCCCAAATTGCCTACGCTGAATATTGAAGCTCCACCATGCGTGGAAAGGAACTTAAGTATCCCACAGAGAAGAGAAAGCAAAGAGAATATCCACTAAACGTTCAGCCTGTTATTTTGTTCTGTTCTATTCTTTTTCAGATTCCATTACCACATCCATCGCGAGGGTATCCGATCACCAGGGCTGCCTCTGACTTGTGTGGGTTACAAGCACTCACGACCCTTCGAAGATCAGGATGCGTCCTTGCTTCAGCCCCACCGTGCCGCACGGAAGCAATCCCACTGGAGCCAAATAAGGTCTAAAGGATTCAACCTTTTGTGGGCCCATGGCCCTTCACGCTCAGGTTGCGTCTTGCCAAGCCCTAGCTACTGCCAAAGGACGGACTTTCATGATATTGATGTAACTGTGGCATTTGAAGGAGAGCTGAGCAAAATGGAACTGCCTCTCATGGATGGAGGGGGTGGTCAGATGAATGAATCAACAATAGCCACGGCAAGTAGCAAGGCTGAAGCACTACAAGACTTGGAGCGCCGTTTCTCCATTCAGAACACTACATGCCCTGAGGACAGATTTTTAACACATAAAAGCAGGAGGCCAACTTCTCTGCCAAGTTATTTTCTTTGGGGAAAAACAGACAGATCCAAAAAGAACAAAAGCTTGGTAGGGTTTGTTAAGTCTGACCCACAAGGCACAAAACCTGGGAGCTGAGGCATTAATGGGTCAGCCCCTTCCCTAAATTTCCACCTCCAATTTTGCAGGTGAAACTTACTGCACCTACCCCACTGGGCAAACAAACACATTCGTGAATGCAAAAAAATCAGGCCAAAGAGCATGCACCTACTGAACGTGTGAAGGGGTTCAAGTTTGACGCCGCTGTGCTGAGCCCGGTGCACAAATCCAATGTGCGTTGGCTCAGAGTATTAGATTAAAACTTTATGAGCCTAGGAAATACTTCATTTGCATCCGATTCTTTCTAACTGGTGCAT